>NW_009620556.1:240-6534 GCF_000690535.1 Cariama cristata | reverse complement strand
GTTGGCACTTTTGCCCTCTGCTGTCTGTTGGGTCAGGGCTCCACTCCTCTGGAAGGCAACATCCATCTTCGATTGAGTAAAATAAGCTAGAGGTTACGGCAAAGCACTACGGAATGACTGTTACTAGCTCTTAATTTCTGCTGTGGAATACGATTGAGACATTGAAACAAAACCAAGATACTCTCTACTGTATCCTAATACTTAATTTTTATGTAAAGGATATGACGGATGGATTTCTGCACTAACTCCTACACAAAACCCCATAGGTGTTTCACCAGCTCAAACAATTTCCAACAATGTTTTAACAAGCAAGAAATTTGAAATTTATTTAAAAAATGCTAACTAGCTTCCTAAGGAAATTTAAAACGTTCATAGCTAACATCAGGCTCGTATTATCAAAGTTACAGTTTAACTTGCCTTGTAGCTGTTCTCCAAATACTCTGCTGCCCCTCCACCACCATCAATTTCTTATTGACAGCAGAAATCACTTCTCTGCTAGGGCATTACTACTGTACATAAAAAGTAAATGAACCATATCTGAAACATGGTTGATGGAGTACCAAGTCCCAAAGACAACTTTGCAACAAGCCATTCGTTCAGGTCTGTTTAGCTCAAGTCTAAGGGTAACTAAATAATAATATATAGACGTTTAAGAAAGAATAAACAAAAAAAAGTCAAAAAACCCACCAAAAAACTCTTTACCTCTTTAGAGATAAGTGTTGTCTAGTATAGGATATTCTGTTCTTGCATGGCTTTCAAAAAAGAGTATAGACTGATGCAGCTGCTGTTTAACAAAAACAGAAGTTCATCTTATTTTCAAGGGTCAAGTCCATAATTTGACCAGTAGCTGCTGGAAAAGACAATGTGCAATTTCATCAGCATTTAAAAAGGAAAAGCTTTTGCTGTTTCAGTACTGCAGTGAGTTAGGGTTTTCAACAACATGGTATGCATATGACAGGACAGATAAAATACCACAGAGAGCATAACTGGCATGCAATACTCAATGTTTTATCATGGAGATATTAAGAATCCATAACTACCAACAAAAAAGCCAAAATAACTTAATATCAGCAATACTTTTGTAGGGAGTCCTCCTTCATACGCTGGCTAGCTACAAAAATGTGCAATAGGTCTTCCTATTTTGATCAGAGCAATGCTTGCTCATCTCTAGGTACCTTAAGTAAAAGAGGGGTGTCAAGTAGGGGCATAAAATAGAACAACAATAATGTGGGCACCCCAGAAAAACAAGCAAAACCCCCACCAACTGCAAATTGACTTTTAGAATGGATTATATTAAATTATATTTAATCTACACATGATTATTTAAAATAAAGGGCATTATTTTGGTTAAGTTGCTTGCCTTTGGAAAGGAACTGCTCATAATCTAATTTAGTTAAGTTTAATTCTGCAGGTTTCTCTTCACATAAAGATATAATATAGCTTAACTGTTTCAGTCTGGCTAATTCAGGTCAATACTCCTGAGCATGCCTTCACTGAAGGAGTTCTATATTTCATACTCCTGTTTTGTATAAAGCTCTGTCTTGGTGAAGTATTTATAGAACTTAAGTATACATTCTTTGTTGTTGAGTATTTCCTTTGGTAGTAGCTAAAACATATATTCATGTCTGATCATGTATCAGGGAGATACATTTTTCTCCTTCCATAACCACTGCTTGAGGAAAGAGAGTGGGGGGAGAGAGATATCTATGAGATAGAATTCTGGGTCTGGGAAAGAATCAAGGACTTGATTAAAATTCAAATCAACCAGAACAGCAGAACCAAAAGAGTTTTGAAGGGAATACATTCCTGGAATTATATCTACACATAAATAACTTATTTATGTCAGAAATTCCGGTGAGCTGTAATCCTAATGTCAGAAAGCGTTGCATGATAAAGACTTCAGATGCTGCAGATAAAGGAATACACTGAAAAAACTTGCTTGTCTTCCACTCATCTAAAACTATAATTCACCGCTATGTAATCTTCCTGATCAGTGAGCACATAATAAATACGGGTTCCAAGGCAATTTACCTTACAACATTTGAATTATAAAAATCAGAATGGTTCTGTTTTGTTTCCTCTCCCAAAAAAATATTAGAGTTCAAGAGAAGTCCCTTTGCTTGTTTTGTTTCATAAGCTTATTGTGGCAAAAAGTATTTAAAAAGCTGGTTATGTTTTTCAAAAAGGCAGCTGCATAAATGCCTTAATTTCCATTTTCTGTAAGTGCCAACTCTTCCCTTAGCTCAAAATATCACTTTACTTAAACAAGGGAATTCACGAGGCATTTTTTAAAATTAACTATTCAATCATAAATCTTAAGGTATTATCATAATTTAAGATTAACAACAAGGAACACATCCACTTGTAAAGCAGTGGAAAGGACAGAATATGTATTTTCTTCTGTCTTAATAACTACTATTGAAAAAAAATCTACGATTGCATATTTTTCAGGTTGTAGCTTGGTCAAATCTGAAAACAGACACAAATGTAGCAAGCTTGGAAGATACAATGAACCAGCAGCAGAGCAACAAGGGCTGATTTCAGTGACTGAATCCTGGAGCACAGCTTGGGCGTTCTTGGAATGCAGAACTCAGTTCTCCAATTTAAACGCTTCCTTGAGTAACTATCTAATGGGTTAAAAACTCTTATTACCCTAAGGATTTTCAGTCAGGAAGAGAAAATCATTATAAAATCACAACTAGTGTCATTCACTTGAAGCTAATAAATACATAGACAGACATGACAGAATGGTAAAAAGCATCAGGATGAAAAACATAGCTATTGCTTAGTAACAGTGACAATCTTAAGGGATTTTTTTTATCTTTTTTAAAGAGAACAATCCACATTTAACTTGCTTCATAGGAAAAAAGGTTGCTCATGCCAGCCTTTCATTTTCCCTTAGGTTAGCCTTATCAACAAACGTATTGCTCTAGCCAACGTGCTGAAATAGCAGCCATCAAGCATGTCTTTAGCACGTCAATCTCCTATTCTGCAAATGTCCTGACATCAATATGAAAGAAGTTTAGCACTGTCCACCGGATAACATAAGTCATTACAACTGCAGTGCTTATAAACAGTAAGTTTCAGTCCTTTGTACTTTGCCTAGTTAAACAGGATGATCTTGGTTTCTGCTGTTTTCATCCTGATACTCAATATTGCAACTTCTGCCACTTAAGGTGCTGTGTAACTCAGTTTATTTCTCTCGCATATTCTCTTCTGAGGTCTTTTGTCTACTCAAACGATGACAATTTCAGGACACTGTTCACAGTGCATTTTGCTGTTGCCAATGCAGCTCTTTGTGTGGCTGCAAGGTGAACCGGATCAGGGAGTCTTTCAGTTGAAACACAGCCACTACTTTTGTCCTGTGTCGATTCCCTACTCCACCACACCCCCACACAAATTCTAGCACTTGCAAAAGAGAGGGGGCAACGGAGGTGTAGGGACATGAGAGGTATTATGATGGAGAAGCTCCGTCACCACCTCTACTGCTAAATATCCCATCATGACCTAAGAAATTCCCATTTCTGATTCCCCAAAAAAAAAGAGTCGCAATAGCTGGTGTAGATTTAAGGTAAAAGTAACGAAAAAAGGAATTGCTTATGCTTGTTTTTCAAAGCATCCTGCAAATAATGGGACACAGGTAACAACTGTTGTTCAGAACGTCTCTTTCAAGATTTTATAGGAATGTAACTTTTAAAGGAGATTCTCTCAAAATATATGGCATTCTAAATTTAAAATTTAGACTATGATAGCAAAAGCACAAATAAAAGATGACAAACTTTCCATGGGATTTGAAAATAAACATATCAGAAACTAAATATACTTTAAATGTAGCGATATGTATTATGATTTCACCGTAGCCTGTCTTACAATACATTATTTGGTCTATTTTTCAGCTTGAAACTTGGGATATAGAATTCATTTAATTCAACTTCAACTAGGTTCTTGGTCAGTCTTATAAAAGCAACTAAAACATATGCTTCTTATTAACAATTCTACCACAGTAGCTAAGTTTATCACAGAACACCTATTGTTCTCCAAAGCATGGAAAAGCTCTATAACTTCCAGTTATATCAAGTTTTTCCTTTTAGCGTCAAATAATTATCCTAGTTGATTCAAAATTGTCAGTACAAATAAAGATGAAACATCTGTCATCTTAAAACTGCTTTTAAGATGACAGAAGGGTAATTCTCCAAAACAGCAACTGCAAGATCTTCTAGCTGACTTTAGCCATGTTCTAGCAGTGTACAGGGGTAATTCTTTCTTGATAAAGAAATAAGATGTTTCCAAATTCCCTTTAAAGAATATTTTAAGCTCTCTCACATGCAACAGTAATGAAGTTCCATTTTTCATCTCAGTATAACTAGGTCAGCAGCTGAAATTGTCAAAAAAATAATCAGGTAAGTTTATGTATGCTTCCACAAGCACTATTTTAAAAGGAAATATAATGAGTTTATGTAACAGGATTAATTCTCATCAGTTAACTCATTACAAGTTAGTTCAAGATGGTTTAACTACTATTCTTTATTAATTATTAATTATTACAGCATGTAATTAATTTAAACAAAGAAAGTAATTACTTGTTACTCACTTCAAATTTAATTTATATAAAAATATATTACTTCCACAAAAACTGACTTGGTCAGACATCTTACCACATTCCCAAGGTATTCTGCACACCTTGTACCTATCATTGAAACCACGAGTCTACAGCTCCCACTTTAACACAATGCCAAGCTATACGTGGCTGTGCCTCTAAAGCTGCTTTATAGGGTACAATTTGTTACAACACCCGAACAGTTTGTTCAATAACCTCTTAATTCTAACACAAAATTTATTGTTTTCTAAGTGCTTCATAGGCAGAGTATTTGTATAGAAATTTTTAGTAATTTAACTTCACCTGATGCAATTTTCAGGCTCACTTTTGCAGTCTGTATTACATCTGAAACATTCCCAAAGCAGTCAGCCCACTGGAGTTCTCAACCAGCCATTCTCTAAAGGTGAAGGGTATGTAGCCAATCCTAACAGCAGGCTTAGAAAAATCAGCAGCATGATTTATGTAATACCTATACATCAAAAGAATTAACAGCTACAATTAATATTTTCATCGTGCTACTACCAGCCAAAAGATTTTACCTCAGTGATGGCTTGTTGTTCTGGATGAGAATGACCATACTGCTAGCTTTCTTAAGATGCTCAGTCTTCAAACAATTGCAATTTGGAGTTGGATAAGCCTTCTTACCACTTTTATGGTCTATTTCATAGTTTATGATCCGTCGGTATAACTGCTATACTATGCATGAGGTTTTTTGTTTTGGGTTTTTTTTGTTTTGTTTTTTATTCTTTTTGTTTCTCTCTCCTCCCTTTAGTTCCTGCAGTAAGCAAAAGCCCAATTTCGCATTGAGTCCTATGGGGCTTTGAAATTTCATTGTATACACTTAAGCATTAACTATTTAATGTCTGACAGCTACCATTAAATTGTCACACTTAGTCTCAAGAATCGGCATGACTGAGATCAGCTAAAGGTAATCTGCCCTTTGGACTTGGGAAACCCTCAAGGCAGAGCTTCAACAACTTATTCTTACAGTTCCTCCACAGTAATTAGACCGGAACGTTTAAAGCAGGTCAGGGAACCTTCCATCAGCGTAACTTCACCTGATAAACTACTAACTGGCTGTATTCCTTTCAGTCTCAATTTATGGTAGCATAGTTTGTATACGACATTTGTTAAAACCTGTAAAGCTTTTCTTTATACAGTTCTACCACACAGGCCACATCAGTGCCTCCAATGTTTTTTTTTATCACGTTCTTTGTGGGGACTTCTGTACAAGACTGGTCAGCTGCACTACTGACATTGCCATCAGCAATGCTGCTGGAAAAAAGGCAACAGTATTACTAGAACATCAATTACGCCCACTGTAAGAGAAGACAAACACACCGGCCCCTCCCATTTGGGGGAGCACTGACGGCACCTGCGACTCAGCAATCCCCCGGCACGGCAGGAGTGCCTGCCGCAGCGCCACCTACCGCCCGGCACAAAGGGAGGCCTTCCCGCCTTCACCCGCCGCTGGTGAGCTCGGCCACTGCTGTTGCTGAGAAAGGAATGATAAAACAACGATCCTTAAGCCTCCTGCTTACTCACGTTTTATTACCTGGCAAAAGAGTTTTCATAAACGTGTTTTGTGAGTTCCAACAGAACGAGTCAAAAGATATAACAAGTTCCCGGGTTCATAAACACTCATCCCAGGCGAGTGACGGAGAAAACCTGGGGTCGTGCCGGTGCATGGGAATGGA
>NW_009620556.1:0-211 GCF_000690535.1 Cariama cristata | reverse complement strand
CCTGCCCCAGCCCCGAGCCCCTTTCCCGCCGGGCTCTCACACCGGCTCGCTCCGCATTCGTTTCAACGCGGCTGAGGGCGCAGCGCCAACACCGATCCTCGGGGTAACACCCACTTACTGCCGCCTCTCCCGCGCCCGGTCCCAGCGAGACGAAGGCCGTTAGCGGATCCCGGAGGACACCGCGCCGCACGGACACGGTCCCCCCACAGCC
>NW_009620555.1:49832-65829 GCF_000690535.1 Cariama cristata | reverse complement strand
CAACCCTGATGATTCTGTGATTCTGTGAGTACCCATTCAAAATAGTCACAAAGTTTCTATCTGTTGATTTATAGGATGTTGTTTCACTAAAGTATTTTGCACCGCGAGTTACACAAATTATACATAAGAGGACTAGAGGCAGCGGATGATGAAACCGCACTCCGCAGTTGGATGACAATAAGTTACAACAATAAGAAAATCTCAGCCTTAATTCTTATCACTTCACTCCAGCAGAGTCTTCCACAAAGGGCTCTTCTAATGGTTAGAAGAGCACAATTCGCATACCCACAGAAAGAGCAAACTGCTAAAGGCAGTATTTGCAAGGCAGTGCAGATGTTGTGGCTAAGCGTTCAGGAAAGGGAGACTCCTCCCTTAAAAAAAAAAATTTATAAGAGTACTTATATTCATTAAAATGTTACAGTTGTTCTTTACAGTTTTCACACTTCCCCCCTCCCTCCCAAATTGTATTTTTGCTCCAGAGATGGTTAGTAAACATGAAAATTACTGGACAACATGCTCCAGTGCAACTTCCTGAAATAAAATACAGAGATAACATTGATTCCTTTTTTGTAGCTAACACTTTTATCATTATACTTTCCAGATTTACCAGAAGTCCCTGGAATGTTTTTTTTTTTTGCAGTTAGTAACTAGCTGTGTCACCTAGACTTTCAGTTACTGCACTCAGGACAAAAAAATCCCACACTTTTTAATTTTTCATTTAAGTTCTGTTCTCAAATATACAAGTTTTTGTCAAATTGTTTCAGAGAATTCATTTCATCATGCAATCAAGTTTGACTTGTGTTAAATCTGACTTTCTCCCACTTTTCTCTATCATTTTGCCACCTGCAATTTTTTACAAGGGAATCAAAATGATTAATAACATTTTTGCATATCATTTGCATGGGAGTAGACCACTGCAGAATATATTACCTCTTACTGATTAATAATTCTTAATTGTCAACTTTTTGAAATCTATCATTTCATCAGCTTAATTACTTAATTGGCTAAAACCTATTAATACGGCCAAAATCGACATCCTGTACACTTGTCCCCTCCAGCTACATTTTGATGCAGCCATCACAAGCACTAGGCTTTATTTTAAAAAGAATCTACACACTGAAATTCTCAATGAATCATTAAATTCCAGTGTCTTATGCTTTAATTAATATTGATCACTATTATAAGCAATAACAAAAAAAAGTCTTTTTAGAGAACTCCATCATACATAAAATAAAACCAGAAGTGTTTTTATATTGTTTATATTCTCAAAACATTACATATCGTGCAACAGTTTACATATGCCATAATTATAAAAGAATGGTTACTACAGTACATATTTTGTTACCCAAAAATATTGTCACAAATCTAAGGAAGAAAAATGTTAGCAGTGTTTTTATGCACTAAATCCTAATTTAGTTCTATTCTGCCTAGGGTATATGCAAGTTAACTCATCTGAAAAACCTGTTACATTTATTTAAATTCAATAAAGCTTATCCAAGCTCTAGGCATTGTTTAAATACTGAAGATACCAGGATAAACTTCTTAACAATCAGCTTTAATAAAAATAAAATGCAAATCCCAACAATGAAATCTGTGGTGGTTGACTTAAAATGTTTCTGATATTTATAAGATGAAATCTATGAAACACTTAAAAATGTCATCACTGTTATAATTTATTCCTTGTATTACATGAAGTTTTGCTTCATTTTGAAAGACAAGGATCAACAGAGGAGTACAACTACATAATGAGTAAGAACACACAATATAACAAGAAAAAACATTGATCAGTATGACAGGCAGATGTAGACAAATTCCTAGCCTAACTACTGCCCAATTAGAAAAGTAGAAAGATTACAGAAGAATTGTTCTATGTCAACTTGTACAAAAAGAAGTGGAGGACAGTAAATAAAATGAGCTCAGAACAAGAAACAAGGAAATTATTCTTCACATTAAGTATAATTAAGCTGTAAAACTCCTTGTTTTCAGAATTTACAGATGTCAAAACTTTAAATGTTTTCAAATAACTGAAGAAATTAATGAATATATGAATACATGAATTAATGAATACCCACTATATAATGAATATACACCCTCCTCCCCCCCATCTTATAGTGCAGTAAGACTGACTCCACAACTCACTGCTAATGGGCCAAATATCACTACATTCTGTTCACCCTCCTACAATTTTCTTGACATTTCTTGTGGCTAAGAAGAAAGTTAGGATACTGGGGAAAATAAGCTTTTACTATGAACGGCCATAAGGAGGGGAGGGGAGTGCACATGCACATAGGCACAGTTTTGCATCAAAAAATAGTTATATCTCTTACCTACAATTATAAAACTATAAAGGATATGCTGCAGCTTCATACAAGCATGTATTTTATATCCAATTAAGTTTCAAATTTCAGACATACCTTCTCACTTGAACATGTTTCTTCACAGATTTTGAAGAGGGAGCAATAGTTCACAGAAAATTATGCATTTGTTATGTTTGTTTTCAGAAATAGATTTTGCATTAATTTTTACACTATAATCCATGACAGTTTAGCTGAACTTCATGCATTAAATGGAGGGGATTACAGGCCATGCATGTCTGCACAAAGGAGGATGTGTTTGAGATAAGACAGAGAGAGATGATGCAGGGTTCTTTCTGGATCTCAGTAAGAAAGGCCTGATAAAAAGTGGCTTAATGAATTATCTATTTTAATAAGATGTAATAAAAAGAGGAATATAGATGCAGAACAAATCTCACATCCCTTCTGATGCAGGGAACCCTGCTTATGTGCAGCACTGGACAGATCCCAGATGGATCTTCCCCTGGCACACTATCCAGATCCTGTCTGTGGAGAGACTCCTCCTTCATCCCATGCCATGGTGCCTTTTATTTTATGTAATGAACAGAATCACATGTCTTCTCCTGACAGGCTGGAGTGTTATCACAAGGTCTGAATGTAATGCATTACTGTGAACAAGTTCTTCTGACAACGGGAAGAACTCTTATGTTCCCAGGTCCTTGTCGTTATGGGGGACTTTAGTACCTCAATATCTGCTGGAAGGACAACACAGCCGGGCACAAGCAATCCAGGAGGTTGCTACAGTGTAGTGATGATGACTTCTGGACACAAGTGATGAAGTAGCTAAGAAGTGGAGATGCTCGGCTGAACCTCACAGTTACAAACAAGGACAAATGGGTCCAGGATGTGAAGACCGACAGTGGTCTTGCCTGCATTGACCAAGAGGTAGTGGAGTTCAGGATCCTGAAGGGAGGCAACATGGACAAAAGCAGTATTATAATCCTGGACTTCATGAGAACAGACTTTGGCCTTTTCAGGGACCTGCTTGAAGGAATGCCATGGGAGACAATCCTGGAAAGAAGAGTGGACCTGGAGAGCTGGTTGATTCAAGGACGAGGATGATGTCCTCCAAGCTCAAAAATCATCTATCTCCACATTCAGGAAGTCAAGAACAGATAGCAGGAGGCCTGCATGAACAAGGAGCTCCTGACAAAACTCAGACATAAGAAAGAATACCAGAGGTGGCAGTAGCAACAGGTAACCCAGGAGGAATATAGCAACGCTATCCAGGAATGCAGAGACAGGGTTAGGATAGCCAAAGCCCCTCTGGAGTTGAATCTGGTGAGGAACGTCAAGGGCAAGAAGGGCTACTACAAGAACATAAGCAACAAAAGGAAGACTAGAGAAAATGTGGAACTGCTGCTGAATGGGGCAGGAAACCTGTTGCTAAAGGATATGAAGAAGGCCAAAGTACGCAATACACGCTTCACCTCAATTTTTACCAGTAAGAAGATTCATTTTCAGAATCTCAGGTCTCTGACACTACAGGGCAAGTCTGGAGCAAGGAAGACTTAACACTCAGTGGAGGAGGACCAGGTGAAGGAACATGTAAACAAACTGCACGTACACATGGGACCTGATGCTTAACCTGGGCATCTACGAGTGCTGAGGGTGCTGGCTAACATCAGCCAATCTCAGCTATCTTTCAAAGATTGTGGAGACCAGGGGAGGTTCCTGAGGGTTGAAATAAGAAAAAAGCCCCTCCTGTTTTCAAGACAGGCCTTTCAGCATCAAATTAATTCCTGGGAAAGTGATGGAGCAAATCCTGAAAGTCATACTAAGGACAAGAAGATAACTGAACGTTATCAGTGTGGATTTATAAAGTGGTAATCTTTTCTGATCAACCTGATAGCTTCCCACAATGAAATGATTGGCTTTGGTGGATGAAAAGAGAACATAGAATGCTGTTTATCTTGATTTTTGCAAGGTTCTCAACACTGTCTTCTGTAGCAACCTCAGAGGCAAAATGAAGTAGTACAGACTAGATTAAGTGGACTATGAGGTTAAATGAAAACCATCTGAGCTGTTGGACTGAAAGGGCTGTGATTAGTGACTTGAAGTCCAGCTGGAGATCTGCCACTAGTGGTCTACTACAGGGGTCAACACCAGCACCAATACTGTTTAACATATTAACCAGCTGGATGAGCGCACCTTCAGCAAGTATGCACATTATACAAAACTGGGAAGCGTGGCTGACAGACCAGAGGGTTATGCTGCTATTTAGAAGGACTTCAACAGGCTGGAGAAATAGGCAGACTGGAACATCATGAAGTTCAAATAAGGAAAATGCCAAATGCTACACCTGGGAGGCATAAACCCAAGCATCAGTACACACACTGGAAGGACAGGCTGCATCAGACAGAAGCATTGTCAGCAGGTTGAGGGAGGTGATTCTTGACCTCTACTCAGCACTGGTGAGACACATCTGGAGTGATGAGTCCAGGTCTGGGCTTCCTGGTACAACAGAGTCAGGGACATACTGGAATGAATCCAGCAAAGGGCTATGGAGATGATTAAGAGATTGGAGTACTTGCCATGTGAGAAGAGACTTGAGAGGGCTGGAACTGTTTAACCTGGAGAAGAGAAGGCTCAGGGGAATCTAATGAATGAATATGTGTAACTGAAGGAGGGAGGGGAAGTGAAGTTGATAGATCCTTCTCAGTGGTATCTAGCAAAATAAGAGGTAATGGGCACAAAATTGAAATGCAGGAAATTCCATTTAAATCCTTTTTATTGCAGGAATGGTCAAATACTGGGGCAAGATACCCAGAGAGGTTGTGGAGTCTCCCTCCCTAGGGACAGTGAAAATTTGATGGGACATGGCCCTGGGTAACCTGCTCTACCTGACTATGCTTTGAGCAGGGATTTGGTCTAGGTGATCTCTAGGATCAGTTTCAACCTCAACAATTCTTTGATTCTGTAGTGTAAGTAATTTCTCTTTCCAATTCTCTGTACACACCTCTGTAACAAAACTGCAATTTTGTTCTTATTCTCCATGCAGACAGAGAAATAAAGTTTGTAGCTAGTGAAACCAGATTTGGCATATAGTCTCCTAAAACTTTCTGTAATATTGTTGTTTTCCTGCTAAGCTACAAGTAGTTAAATAAATAGATAACATCATTTTTTAAATTACAAAGAAAGGTAGAAATTGCTCAAATACTACAAGAATTTAAATACTAAAATATGGCATCTATCTCATTTCTGTTATTTCTATATTATTGGTTTACAGTTGGGAATTAAGAGAAAAAGGAAAATATTCTTGTCTGATGGCTGCACTACAGAATAAGTTTCTTAAAGACACCTCAAACTGATAAATTTAAACATTTAAACATAGTGAATAATTCAACAGAAGTTCTAGCAATAACAGGATATCAAGTTAGATACAAGACCATTAAGTCTAGAATTGAAATGTGTTATTTCTCAGTCCCACAAAACATGGTTGGTACAGTAGCACTCTTTGCTGTTGCCTGGTTCTAGTTTTTTAATTCCGAGACACTTGAATGTCATCTGAAATAGCACTCCTGCTGTAATCTAAACTGCTACTGCTTTCTCAGGAAAACTCTTGTCACCTTTATGCAGGTCTCTAATAGCAACAGGATTAGTCCAGAGAAGAGCAGTGACACTGTGCTTCTATGGTGGCTTTTCTTGACCCATCTTTTCTTTATTATTACACTGTAACAATAATATAACAGTAGATCTTACACTAGTTTTACTTTTATGTTTTGGAATTTTGAAATTATTCCAAATTTTACATTTGAAATACTACAGATTTTCAACAGCTCTTTTGAGGGCCAGAAGGATGATTTTCAAACTAACTTGAAAATCATAAGACATGGAAGTGACAGGGCTGAACACTGCACATGATATTTTGAAAGAGCTCAACAATTTTTCTATGGAGGCAAACTAAGTTTAAAAACTAATAAAGACAATCAATTACCATACATTTGAAGAATGACTTAAGCATTTATATATAACAAGACTTTGATACATTTTTGACAAGACACTTATTCTAGAATAAGTGTACCACTCTCTACAATACCAATCTACATAACCAAAAAAAATCTAACCAAGTACATCTATGTAAGTTTTCTGTTTTTAAGGAAAAATCCACATTGCCTCAGACACAAAATGACTTTCTAGTTAACAACCTATTTTCCATACTATAAATAAACATTTTACTTCCAATAACAGATTATTGTATATGCTTCTAAAGCAGAGCAAGAAGTAAAAAATCTTTCTTTAAGCTTAGTACTTTTCATTTCTTTAAACTTGACTTTACAACATTAAAAGAAAACTTTTAACCTTTTTTTTTTTAATAATGTGGGGTTTATATATATAAAGCATTGTCTCAGTATGTCACTTATTTATCCAATATCCTGAGTGAAAGAATTCTAACTTCCACAATTTCTCCTGGCACTTTATAAATACCATACAGTTACCACACAGTACTGCCAATCAGGCCCTCAAAGGTCAGGAAACAGCAGAATAAAGATTGACTGTACAAATCAATTTCAAACTATTGTGACAAAGTAACATGATTTTCTTTCCAATACACACACGTGCACACACACACACAATCACTTTCATTTGGTGTATTTTGGACTGAAATAAGATTGCACTGGCAATTTCTTTTTTCTTTGTTAACTCTGAATGTTCAACTTTTGTATAACTTTCTTAAACTACTGAATTATCTTTTATGCTGTAAGAATAACAAATCAGAATTAATACCTTTCAGTTCCCCAAACAGTATGGGTGATGCTGTGTTTTGGACATCGTTCCCAGGGACACATATCCTGCCAGCACATCCTAAAACTGTTTTACCAAGATGCTGTTTTGCAGAAAGTTGACATACTCCAGGATTCCACAGTCCCTCCTCCCTACCTTCCATGAAATGTTCACTTTGAGATGTCTTGAAATTCTTTGGATATGAGCAAAAGACAAATTGTAACATAGAGCTTTTAAATTATTTTTTTTTTAGCTTTTAGTATGAGTAACAATATTAAGAATTCATTCAGTTGTGTTAATTGTGCTTCACGAATGCAGCTCTGGTTGATTTATATAGGTTCCATGCAAGTCTTTCAAAATCCTTCTGTTACCATTTCGAAATGAAGAAAATCCAAGTAAAGGTTAAGTAGCAACATTTCTTATGAACACGTTCAGAGTGTGCCATGTTCACAGTTATGAGTGGAATTTCTCAATTTCTGATCCACTAAGTATGCAATCAAACTCCTTAATCATTACTTCTGGGACAAATGAAGTTAAAATAAGATCTGAGTAGGCAGAGAGGAGAACTAAGGGAAGATTGGGAAAACTGGTACTGAATCAAGTTTCCCTGTACAGCTGAACTTATTTTGGTCTTTGCAGTGATCAAATACTGTGCACTCAAGTATAGATAGTGCAGAAACAGCCTGAATGAACAGATTCATGATAAGCTCTAAAAATAACTTGCTGAAGATTTTACATGAAAAACAGAATTGCAAATCACCTCCTTGGAGGAAAAGTACATATTTGAATAGAGAAGTTGTTTCATCAGTTTTCTCCAGGTAACTTGATTTCTACTAAATGGGGCCAACCCCAACAACTAACATTTTCTGAACCAGAAGAGACAGAATAAAAATGTAGACACATGAATTTACCTAATAAAAGGGATAAGTCCCAATGGAAATTAACTCTGCTATTAGAGAATTCTAATTTTCCCATGTATTTCATTTCAGCAGACATATACATAGAAACAATAATCCCTGTATTATTTTCTGCCATTCTTCACTATCATTCTAGCAACAAGAGTGATTGTAAAGATCAGATAACTGTATGAGGATATGAAAAATCTAATGCTTTATGAATACAGTCCTAGTCCTGGATCCAATCAATTCCTAATCATTGCTGTAAGCATAGAAGATTCTTGAGCTAAAGTTATTTTTTGGAGTTTCATTTGAAAAACTTTATGCCGCTGCCTTGATGGGCTATGATTCACTTCACTGGCAGTGCAGTGAAAATAAATTCCAATTATTCACTGTACAGTTTTTATCTGTAACTGAAACTTAATCATTTTATATAACCAAGTGCATTAAATAGGGACTATAGTGGTTAGACTTAAAACATGTCCTGTGTTAATGCTTATATACTAATTCTTTTACCCAGCCTCTAAAATATTTGGTCCCTAATTCAGACAGGATTCAGCTTAATGCTAGCATTCTTTTGCCAGTAACTTCTTAAGGAACATTTGAAATGATTCCCCATCATTTCCAGAAACTTGTGAACATGTGACTGGCCATGCCTAAAAAAAAAAAAAAAAAAAAAAAGGAGGGGAGAAAAAAAAAAAAGGAGAGAGAGAGCGAGAGAGAAAGAGGAGGGGGGGGCAAGTGAGTGTGGGTAGGCAGGAAAATGGTCAAGGCAAGGAACAGACATCACAAACTAACAGTAAAACATGCTCTTTATCATGAGGGATCTGGGCTACTAAAGTAATTTAGTGCACTTCCTGAACTTCATCTATACTTTAAATAAAATCCTGAGTTATCTAGCAGAATGTCAAAAGGCAGAGTATGGATGTTGCTCCAAAAAGTAAGTTTGATTCTTTGGCAACTTACTGATAGGATTCAATAAGACTGGTAGAATGAAAAAGAGAAAAAACAGAAATGGAACAAGACGAAAGGTTATTTTCACATAACGACAGAAAAGAGATTTTAAAAGAAAAAAAGTTCCTTAGTAGTGGTTAAAATTGTGAAAATTAAAATTAGAAAACCATAATACCCTAACTGTAAACATTACTTACGCATACTGTAGTTAAACAAGAAGGCAATATTCACTTACTCCTAGTCTCAAGAAATTTCAAATAAACAGCCCCCTGAGTGCAGATCATCAGAAAAAATCCACACTTCTCAGAGCACTTATTGAGAAGAACCTACTGTCAAAGTCTCCTACCACTTCTGCTGTCCTATAACTGAGAAGGGACTTAAAATTTTTCATCCAATTTCTTTGGGAAACATAGGACATGATCAGCTCAAAAGATCATGTAGTAACATTTATGATTATTAAGAAAAAGTGTATATATTACCATTCTCCATGTCTTACTGTAATATTAGAAATATTGCTGGTCCTTGCTTTACTAAATGCAGACTGTGTGGAAGTTTCTTGTTCTTCGGAAAATAATTGCTCACCCTCAGCTGCTCTTTTATTGAAAACTGTATCTCCAGTCTGTCCTGTACTTGAAATCAGTAACACACCCCTTGCCTGCAATTTAACAGAGAATTCCTATATGCACTTCTGCTACGTTCTTCATAGAATAAATACATGTATTTTGCACTCTGCACCTAAGCTTCTGGCTTAGGATTTCTTTGACATCTTAGATTCCTGGTTTTGGATTTCCCTGGCATTTTTTTGTGGCTTTCTGCAATCTTTCTGCTGCACCTTATCTGAAGTTTTTTGGGGTTTTTTTGGCATAACATTTACTTTGAGTTAGCATCTATTTATACATTTTTCCATGGGAATATCATATACAGCCTTTATTAGAGAGTGACTAAGTAGACATGCAAATTAAGTGTCATCTTGTAAGTGAGTATAGAGATCAATGTTTTGCTGTTGGTTTGAAGTAGTAGTAAAGTTCTAATTGCTAATAATTCCATGGTCATGTAGAAGACTATCTTTTTGATCTTTCACCTTAAAGCAAACCAAAGAAAAGGAACAGAAGATGCATGGTACGGCATATTCAAGTGAATTACATTGATAAATTCAGGCATGCAAGATAAGAATTTGCAGAGAGGTTCTCTAAGTCTATGAATACACACAGCTTGCTTGAAGTGAAAAACAGAAGCTCAAGCAACAAGAGAGACATGGTTAGTTGCTTGTCGGGGAGACACCTGCTGCTGCTTATTCAGCTTGGGAAAAATTATATTGGAAATAAAAGGTCAGAGCACTTGAAGTTGGGGATTAATGAATCAGCAATTAGACTGAAAGGCACAAAAAGCACAAGTGGTATTTTCTAGCATATTACAAATTATCATAACAAATTATCCTATAGACCCCAGGACAGATTTCACACAGAAATGAAATGTTACTTTAATGAGGGAAAGAAAGCATGCAAACAATAATAAATGGAAGATAGCATGAATATTTAAAACAGTAAACATACACAGAAAAAATATGTTACAGGCACTTAATGGTTAAAGAATTATGGATACTTTATCATGACACAGAATAACTGGAAGGAGGTGGAATACTATTTTTAAATATTAAATAATGTGAATTAGTAGCTTTGTTTAAAGAGAGGGTTGCGCTGGAAAACTGCCAATATAACTTAACAAATGTAATTAATAATGATTACTGGAAATTCAGAGAACAATGGTTCAGCATGGAACAGTAATGCTTAATCTGCAAGGTAAATAAATGTATACTAAGAAATAAAAATGTACTCAGAACAGACGGCCTTCAAACGGCTAAACAGATAAATCAGGAAAGAGATAGATTATAAACAAAACATAAGAGAGCTGAAAACACAAGCAGATAAGGATAAGGAAACTGAAATAAAAACAGTAGTATTTTAAACACACAGAGTACAGAAAAAAAAGTGAACTGTGGCTTCTTTTCTTTTTTTTTAGAGGATAGGTAAAAATAAAATAAAATGCCAAGATACTAGAAAATAACATAAAAAAACTTCAGTAGGAATCAGTAGGCATTCACCTTACCACCTATCTATATTCACTAGAGTTGACGATTCAAGACTTGCCCAAGCACTATGTGGTTTATGCAATGTTACCCCTCAAAGTATCATCTCCCCAAAGGATCAGAGTTCAAATTTACGTTATATATAGAAAAAGTTTAGCATGATTAAAATTTCCATCATGTGACACTTTAGAGTCAGATGGTAGCTTTTTTTCAGACCTAAGGTTTGAAAAATTTAACCAAGCCTCATACAGTTTGTCAAAAATGTAGCCTAATTTTTGTACTTATAGAGGAGCTTAGACTTCTTTGTAAATACTATATATTGTGTATTAAATGACAATTTAAATTCCATTTTTGTAATGCAAAACTGTTCAATGTATCCCATGTAAACAAAAAAAGGAATTAATTATTATAAAAAGTGTGAAAGTTTTATAGTTGAACAAGACATTTTGTAACAAAGTCTATGAGCAAAGAAGACCTGGAAACTCCAAAATCAAGATAGACTTATGGATTCTGTGGGTGGAAAGACAGGTAAAATGCTACAGCTTCTGCTGAGCTGAGTATTTATCTTCCCCTCCATGATACTCATTCAAACTAAAACCCAACAAGTGGTTTGTGAGTGCTCAGATTTTAGTATATGCTATTATACCTTGTATACCGAGCCGAGATTTCCTCAGTGTATTAAGGACATAATACTAAAATATTTCCCTGTAACATAATTTATTTTATGAAGTTTTATGTAAAATTTCACAGTTTCCAAAACAAGGTTTTTTTTAGCCTTACTCACAGACCTTGAAACTCCTTCTCTGAAGGAGTCCTGAACACTTTCTACCTTCATTTCAAAAATGCAGATGTGAACTGTTAAGAACCAACATCAGCAGATCACAAAGACAGACTCTCAGACAATGGAAAAGTATTGTGACCCAAGCCTAGTAACGAACTCAAGGTCCTCAGACAGCAGCTGACCAGAATCCAGTACAAAACCACTCCACCTGCACAGATTAAGAACAATGAAGATTAACAGACACCACCAACCTCCTGCGTGGAACAAGCACACATTGATCCTGCATGGAATAAGCACGTGCTTATTACACAAACAATGGTAACTGATCAGCCTACTGCTTAACACAGGTGATTTAATTAGTCTACTACAAAGGTATTGTAACACATATAAACCCCGCCTTCCTCAATATCAGGATCCCCAAGCATTAGGCTGGGACATCGCATGAGCATTGCTTAAGAAAAAATCCTCTGTAATTCTGTACTTTGTCTGTCTCTCTCTCTCCTCGATCAGCAGTGGACTCCCAAGGCACAAGTGTGGGTGTGAGCCTCACTAGAAATAGATTCGCACCAGTCCCTTTGAGTCCCACTGGAACGGAGGTGGGTTTGAGTGCCACCAGAACTCCTGGTGCATTACTGGGTTCAAGTCCTACTAGAAGGGAAGTGAATCCCACTGGAATTCCCTTGACATAAGCTTATAAGCCTGTTACATCATCTACTACACTCACATGATCACTCACTCCTTCCTATTATTCATTAAAGTATTGTGTAACACCTATCTTTGTCACCTTGAACAGCAGTACTTATATTCTCTCTCTTTCTTACATGTTTCTCTTAGCCTGAATAGACTGGATATTCCTTGCCATAAGAAATGAAAATAATGTGAATATAATTTGTGTTGATAAGTAATATTATGCATCATGTAAGCTGTCCCATCAACAGAAATAATGTATTTAAAAAAAAAAAAATTAGACCTTATCAAGCCTATTTTTGAATGTGAAATTGAAGTACATGCCAGTTGGTTGGGTGTTTTTTTAATTTTTATGATGAATAGATTACTGCTCCAGTAAAAATGGACAAAATCCATGATGTTTTACCTAGGAAACAAGATGATTAATTGAAGCAAAAATTTGTAAGATAATTCATCTTATGTTATTAGCCTAACAAAAAAAATATTTCATCAAACTATACAACCAGATGAAAGACATGTGTTCTATCCACACAGCTTAAATGATCTATTTAAATGTACAAAAAAATTAGGAAAAAAAAAATAACAACCTTGTTATGAAGGCACTGTTAGCAAAATTACTATTTTCTTTCTTAATGGATAAAGGTTCTCAAACAGCTGTTTTTCACATTATAGTTCCTCGTGGTAATCCTTTTTTCTTCCAGCTTCTAATATAAACATGATAGGTGACAGGGATAATGAAAACAAATAATTGGAAAATAGCATCATTCCATGAGAAAACAGCTATGTTTACTTGCATAAACAAGGATCATCATTCAGCAAAGTCTTATTATACTTTATTGAGAGGAATTTATCTACTCACATTTACTGACACCAATTAAAAAAAATAAGATGAACACTCAATGAATACTGTAACAAGTGCACTACAAATATAATTTTGTAAAGACGGATTGTAACCTCACAATTGCTTCAAGCAAGACCTAAGTGTGATCTAACACCAAAAGGTAGACTCCTGGGCTCTTATTCCAGGCACTTCTCTGAACTGGACTAGAGTTTGTGACATGCTGTAAGGTATCCCCATGCCTCTAGTTGCTGTTCCATGAATGAAAGGTTCTCCCATAGGTCTTAGATCTGCCAGCACTATGTGGATCTCTTGTACAGCTTAAGGAAGCTCTAGTGGCTCCAGAAACTTCTGTGTGAGTTAGCAGTTCAAACTCCCATCACAGCCAGTGAAGGTCCAATCGATACAGATGATGGAGTCTAAAGAGCAGTTCAGCTGACCAAGTTCTAGAAAAGTGTTTTGTGTTCCTGAATATGTCTACTGCATAAGAGAGATATATATTGGATAGCCAATCTGTCCTCAAATGTGCTGCCTTATGCAGATGTGCTTGAGATCATGAAGCATCTAACCTGACTTACTCCATTGGACACAGCTGTAGAAGATAAGGCTTAGCTCTGGTATGATTGTTTTCACTGTCTCTATTGGCTAAAACAGAAGCCTATGTAGCTAACGCTCCAACAGGCACCTTTTACTAAAAAATTCATTTAGGCATTTTAATCCTGAACTTAATCTAATTAAACTTAATTTAATCTCTCGTAGCCTGTCTTCCATGCACAGAAGATAGTCATCAAAATTGTATCTATTTTAGTATGTTAATGAACAAAAGTTAAAGATACCACTTCTCTGAATAAAGAAAATCAGCACAGGATTACAGGGGTTTTAGAATAATATCATTTATAAGAGGGAAAAAAAAAAAAGTATATTTAATACTCTCAATACAGCTTCTTTTTAAAGGAAGACAGAATAGGAATTTTTTTTTTGCTTAATATTGATGATCAATTGCAAATTTAACGTACTTAGATTTTCTATAATCAGTATATTTAAAGAAAGAAAAGTCCTTCAAAAACAAGAAATACAAAAAACCTCAATAACTTATACATTTATAATAAAGAAGGCTTTACCACCTCAAGAGTACAGAAATATATTTTTTGTAAAGCCAAACTTTAAGAACTAAACTTTAAAGTGTTACCAAATAAACTAGCACAATTACATGCACTCAGTTCCCCCTTTTAAGAACACACGTAAGTATCCTTGTGAAAAACAAATAACAAAGCAAATTAAGCAGTGCTCTGAGCTTCTGTGGGTTTGGGGTCTTTGTTTTGTTTTGTGTTTTTTTGCACAAGTACTTTTACAAAAGATACAAACTCATTTTGCAGATGCTGGTGGAAAGATATCTCACTCTGAAGTTGATTCTTTTTCAGACAAGAAAAGCGTTATACAATAGACTCAACAATTATTTTGCAGTGCTTGACATGTTATAACATATTTTAATATACTATGAATAGTATAGTCACAGTGAATAGTAATAGGAGCTTAAAAACAATACCACAAGGATGGAGAACGAAGACAAAGAGAATAGCATCAAAATGAAAATAACGTTTTTTTTCCTCTAACAAAAATCTTTTGCTTGTTTACTCAAGTAGAGGAAAATGTAAAATATGCATGTCATTGCCTGGTATCTCACTGTTGACATGATATATTAGCAGGGGAAGAAATATTTCTAAGATAGCTGATAAAAAACTTGTGTCCCAGAATTCTTTTGTTTTCTTGAAGTCAAAATGTTCCATGGCAAGAAGTATTTGCCCAAGTCTTCAAAAGGAAAATCACTAAGACCTAGAATTGACTGGGTCAACCTATGATCCTAAGCTAAACATCTGACCCTAAAGTTCTAATTTTATCATCACCTTTTTTAATTAAAATGTTGAATAGATTTTTGTTTCCTTTTCTCTATAGAGTATCAAAACCAGAACAACATATTTCAAAGAGAAATTCACTTGTGATTAATTGATTGAAAAATACACACCAAAGGAATTTCTAATGAAAAAATATTTTTTATAACAATAGTTACAGTCAGTAAATTTTCTTAACTGAAAAACAAACACAAAATAATCTATTTTAGGTTTCATTTGAGTCAAATTCTCTGTTGAAATGTGAAGATTTGTTACTAACAGTTTCTGCAGGACACAAAAATAAAATACCAAGGAGTTTTAATGATACTCTCATGATTCAAACAGGAATAGTGATATGGAAATAAATCACTTACACCACAGAATCATAGAATCATTTAGGTTGGAAAGGACCTTTAAGATCATCAAGTCCAACTGTTAACCCAGCACTGCCAAGTCCACCATAAACCATGTCCCTAAGCACCACACCTACATGTCTTTTAAATACCTCCAGGGATGGTGACTCTAACACTTCCCTGCACAGCCTGTTCCAATGCTTGATAACCCTTTTGGTGAAGAAATTCTTCCTATTATCCAATTTAAAAGTCCACTGGCACAACTTGAGGCCATCTCCTCTTGTCCTATCACTGGTTACTTGGGAGGAGAGACCAATCCCCACCTCGCTACAACCTCCTTTCAGGTCTTTGTAGAGCATGATCAGGTCCCCCCTCAGCCTGCTCTTCCCCAGACTAAACACCCCCAGCTCCCTCAGCTGCTCCTCATCAGCCTT
>NW_009620555.1:17454-49517 GCF_000690535.1 Cariama cristata | reverse complement strand
TCCCAATGTCAGTACCCCGCAGTTGGCCCGGTGTAACCTCAGACAGTTGGCCTCGGCCCATTGATCCAGCCTGTCCAGATTCCTCTATAGAGCCTTCCTACCCTCAAGCACATCAATACTTCCTTCTACCTCGGTGTCATCTGTGGAATTACTGAGGGTGCACTGGATCTCCTTGTCCAGATCATTGATAAAGATATTAAACAGAACTGGCCCCAAAATTGAGCCCTGGGGACCACCACTTGTGACTGGTCACTAACTGGATTTAACTTCATTCACCACCACTCTTTGATCAAGGCCGTCCAGCCAGTTTTTTACCCAGCAAAGCATACGCCCATCCAAGCCATGAGCAGCCAGTTTCTCCAGGAGAATGATGCAGGAAATAGTGTCAAAGGCTTTACTAAAGTCTAGGTAGACAACATCCACAGCCTTTCCCTCATCCACTAAGTGGGTCACCTGGTCACAGAAGCAGATCAGGTCAGTCAAGCAAGACTTGACTTTCATAAACCCACGCTGACTGGGCCTGATCACCTGGTGTTGGCACTCAGGATGATCTGCTCCATAACCTTCCCCAGCACCAAGATCAGACTGACAGGCCTGTAGTTCCCTGGATCCTCCTTCTGTACCTTCTTGTAGATGGGCACCACACATTTGCTAATTTCCAGTCAACTGGGGCCTCCCTGGTTAGCCAGGACTGCTGATAAATGAGGTAAAGTGGTTTGGTGAGCACTTCCACCAGCTCCTTCAGTACACGTGGACGGATCCCATTTGAACCCAGAGACTTGTGCGTGTTTAAGTGGTCTGGCAGGTCACCAATCATTTCCCCTTGAATTACGGGGGCTTTATTCTGCTCCCCTTCCTGCATTGATGCAGCACAATAAGAGGAAAGCATGCATATAAAATGTTAGGTCAAACCAGTGAGGAACATGGAGCTCAAGAAACAGATTCCTGAACTTCTTAGAAGACAGAAACAAGGTCGCTGCTGCAGGCAAATGTACAAAAGAAAAGTCTGGCCTAAGACCTATTTTACTGTATGGCAAGAAAAGAAAAATAAGGTTGATTTTTCAAGATTCATAGAAGACATGGCAAGATGTGAACACAATCTCTATGGAAAGGGAAATAAAGAGGAAGACATTTAAAAGGACTCCCTTATGGTCTTGAACTTTTATGAGAATGGTGGTGTTAGGAACAGTGACAAGAATGAAGGAATAAAAAAGACAAGTTAAAAAATCATGACCTAAGTTTTGGCAATGTTCAACTGAATTTGACAGTAAGATAGCCAAGATGAACATTAAGAGAAGTCTGAGATGCAGGTTTAGATGGAGAAAGATAGGTCAGGGAAAAAAGCTAGATTTTTGCAGAAATATGAGTTAGAATCACTTCTACATTATGATATATTCCTATCTATTTGTGTTTTCTGATATATTATTATGTGATTACATTGTTAATCTGTACTATGAATTAATGGAAAATGTGTCAAAGAAGGAGAAATAACAATTTCTGGATTTAGATTTTTAATTGTATAGCTGTTAATGTGATTGGAATAAATATTTTAAAAGACCAATATAAGAGAATGTTCTAAACTTAAGGCCTGATCAGTTTGAAACCTTTCTTGTAAATCCTAAGTAAGACCTTACAATACTAGTTAATTATTTTTCTATCAATCAGCACCAGTTTAACTTCTCATCGGCAGCACACTCAAATGTTGTCATATATAAAGGCATTCTCTGGAGAATCTTCTTTTTTTGAATCTCCACTTGTCTCATATTTCAGACTTTTTTTTTAATGCTTGCTCAGTTGATATATCCGCTTAAACTATGACATCTATAATTTTTTTTAAGACATATGAAATGAATGAGAGTTCACAATCATAAATACTAGCCACAAAGGAAGAGACATAAACCACCGTGTCAAAGTCCAGAGTTGTCCAAATTCGGGTAAGGATGGCAAAACATGTTTCTGAAGTCACTACTGATATTCTGCCTCTGGTTTACTAACTAGGTTGTCCTGCAAAACATTCTTATTATTTGAACCTGATGAGGACAACTAGCACAGTAGTTCTTAGCAAAAATCTAGGGAGTTTGGCAAAAAACAACTAAGTCATTCTCAGAAATAGAGAAAGGAGAAGGTGATGTAGTATTCTATCTGATTAAAAAAAAAAAAAAATCAAATCATTGTTTAACTGAAGTTGTCACAATCCAGCGATCCTCTATGGACAAATATTTTGACAACAGACTAATAGTAATGTTCAATAAGTAGTGGCATATGAGTAAGTGTCAGAACATTATTTTACAAGCATCATTTGAAAACAAAAATATCAGTAGGAGTTGTGTTATACATAGCTTTGAAAATTTCGACATCAGACCAGTGTTTTCACTACTACAATGAGGCAACCATAAAGCACATGCGGTGCTCTAAAGAGCAGTGAGAGACCACGGGTTTTATTGTTCAGTACATTATAATGTTGGTGCAAAAAGACAGAATGCTCGATCTTTTTTTCTCCTAAAGAGTCTCTAATCCCCTGCTAGTATCAAATTTTCTGAGATTTTGATTAATGCAAGAGGCATAGCTAAACTATCCTGCATTTTATTGAAAATCTCAACCGTCAGATCTTTTGCTTGAAAGTTACAAGGAGGAAGACTGTAACTATCCTTGAGGAGAAGAGGCAAGAGAAACTCCTTAATCTTCCATTATGAGACTCTATACAGCAGGACTTGCTGTAAGGATGAAGGAAAGAGAGAGAGTCCAAACAACATGAAGAAACTGCATTTGAAAAAGGGAGGAAGAGAAAAGAAAAGATGGAAGAAACTTAAATTCCTTTACTCATATAGATTTTTCTCTGTCTCAAAAGGAAGCAACCAAAAACCTATGTAGTTGCTTATTGGAAGCTTTTTTTCAGTTCCACACAGTAATACAAAGAGCTTGGCCCTAGTCCTTCAAGAACATAAGGATCTTAAATTAGTGGGGGGAAAAAAAAAAAAGAAAATAACAAGTTATTGGAGGAAGATGTCTCCAGAAACATTTCTAAACTGATTATATAAATATCTGAAACTGTTCTGTTATTAAGAAAAGGCTGCTATTATTTTTATAAATGTAAGCATTTTGTATGTAAGCATTTATTAATTAGGTATTGATTTTAAAAAAATCCAAAAGATATTGAAGTAAAACATAAAACCATGTCTAAAGTTAATTTAAATTAAGTCGTATTTTCCAATTGTCCAACTGCATCAGTCTTAACTTCTTCCAAGCTGAAAATCCTACTCTTCTGAGATACAAAGAAAAGTTCCCATTTAATCCTCACATATAATAGAAATGCAGTCATGATCTAAAAATTGGACTTTTTCTGTAATTATTTATGAATCATAAAATCTATTTGTAATGCATAATGTTTGTGCTGTAGAAGAATCATTCAAACAAAGAGCCAAGAGAAAAAAAGGTTATTTTTAATGGCATATAATAACAACAAATTACTTCCCCGTGGATTTTTCATTTTTGTTTATATATCTGGGAAAGTATGAAATAGTAATTTTTGCCTGTTTCAGAATCCAACAATAAGACTGTTTTGAAGTCATTTTGAAGCTGTAAAGTAGACTGTCTAACAGAAAAAAAAAAAAGCAAAATTTTTTATTTTTACGCTATCAGTGTCTGCTAGCTATAGGGGAACATAATTTACACACTCACACTATAGACCTCATATAATATAATACAGTGCCATAACAATTTTTGGCACCACAGAACAACCTGAAATCTCTAGAATTTATAAATCAGTTCAAAATCAATTCAATAAATCTATCCTTGAATAAAGTTCTTGAACCAAAGCAAGTCAGTATAAAGACACTTCTTTATGAAGAATGCATCCATAAAGGATGAAGACGCCTGAATTTTAGCTCCCCCTCCTCCAAATATATAACACCTTTGTCTTGAATTAACCAGAGAGAAGGGTAAAATATTGAATGAAAAATTGTGGCAAAGAAATCAGACTGCTTAACTGGAGAAAATCAATTTTAAAAGTTTTTATAGGCAAATCTCATCTATATTTACTGTCTTAGGGAATATTTCTCTTCCATTTGCAGCTATAGAGACTACTGTCTTTTCCAACAATAATTCATTATCATTCAGTTGTCAAAGAGAAGGAACCACTGAACCAGTACCAGAACAATGACATATGTGAACACCGAGTACAACAGTCAAAGGAAGAAATGCGAGTAAACTACGGGAAAGGAGATTGCAAACACATAAAGCCTGATGTAAAGGCTTCAGTCTCTGTTCACACTATAGAATTTCAAGCCTGAGACTGACATGATATGCTGAGCTCAGTTCAGATGATAGCATTATTTTCATTTCACTTTCACTTTTGAGTCCAAGCAATTATGTAAAGTGACTAAGCACAGATATAAACTGTTCATTTAAAATTTTAGATTATATTTGGTACTTTTTATCTTTATATAAATTGTGCATCTTCCTTTCTACACACATAATATACTGAAATTATCCATTTTATTTATTCTTGAATTACGAATTCTACAAACTACCCTTAAAAAGATATATACTACAGCATACTATCCTTCCTTTCTGAATTTGAATGATGTTAAAATATAACAAGCAGATAAAACAATTTCTAAAAATATTTTTCAAATAGATATAAGTCCTATGGCAACTCTCAGAACTCTGTCTTATTCTATAGTCTATTTATTTTAATTAGAAACTCAGGTTGAAAAACGCAGACAGAATCCTTTTATCTTTCTAAGAGAAATAGTAATTGAGTTTACTAAATCACTTTATACAAAAAAAAAAAACCAAAACTTTTTAACACTTTAAAAAATATTCTCTAAGGGAAAAGAAGGACTGAAAAGCTAAGCTAATGGGCCATGTGAAGTACTAACCATAGGGAAACATCAAATGTGGTAACTGTCTATCTGAAATTCTTCTCTAAATTCTTGTGCATCAGTTCTGAGGTCTGAAATCTTGCTTGCTAATAAAATGTACCAATAACACGCGTGCAAATAAAGGGCACAAATACATAAATAAATTGCACGTATTCAAATAGATTACAAAATAAGAATAGATAAAACCAGAGAAAGATTTAAAGGAAAATTTTAACAATTGAGAAATTGAGAATGTCTAGTAAAAGTTATGATCCAGATTAAGATGACTACATCTTTCATGATGTACTAACACAGTACCTAAAATTTCTGACTCCTAAATAAACATAATTTCAAAAGGCAGAATAAATTTTAATCTAAATTTAGTTATATGTTATCTATGGGAAAAAGGAACACGTGTTCTATTCTGTGTTATCAAGAGGAAAGGATTGGAAAAGCTCTTGTTCCACATACTTTACTGCTGCAACTTCTTCAAATGCATTTTATTTCAAGATTTTCTTAGGGAAAAGCTTAGGAGGAGGCCATACTAGTACTTGTTCAAGAAATCTTTAGGGCTGAATAATAAAAGTATACCAAAATGTGATTTTTTTACTTTGCTTCTGAAAAATTATAAGAGAAATATTTCCACAATATCCACCCAAATAATGGAAAATTAGTTCCAGATAATGATAACCATCAAGTCTAACAGCTATGTGTGCCTATGCATTTATATCTGTGTGAAAATATGCATGTATAGAGATGGACAGAGAGTCTAGCTAAACATCTGTTTGCTTTCTATGTATGTGTACTAGGTATAATACACGCACACATTTAAAGATAATATAAATATAATACTCCCACACATTCTTCTTAAAAGTGTGAAGCTAGGCATAATCAACATCTGTTGCAACAGCAATACCAGATTATTATTTACTAGAAAAGCATGAAGATAACAACCCTCCTAGTAAATATGGATATTTTGATTAGCACATGTTCTGCCCATCTGCCAAAATCTTAAAGCAAATTGCAACAAGATTACTGAATATTTTTCTTCAAGCTATTCATGCAGTTTCTGCCATCATTAGGAGGTTTCATTTGAATTAGCTACAAAATACTCTCCCCTTGATCCTATTTTAAATGACAGTCATGTGCAGAATAGGTTTTATCTTGTTCTTTGATTAAATGTCTCTATATCAAGCAATTTGCCCCAATAAATGCAAAAAGGGACAATGACATAATTTTCAAATTGACTAAAATGTTTCTAAGAGTCTGAATTCAACTGGTGTGACCAACTGGAAAAGCATGCTTTGAAGGACACGAAGTAATGCCTCCCTTACTCATTTACAAGTAGTTGTAATGGCATCTGTTTTGACACACATTGCATTACTTTGCTCCTTCAGTATACATTGATATTTTTGTCTCACTGCCTGCACTTCATTGCTAATGTTTCAAAAAAGATACTCCTCTTCTTTGTGTATGTCAAATAATTTATGTGTTTATACTACATACGCAGAAATTTCTCTGAGACATTCTCAGATGCACTACCAGAAGAGGAGGTCTGACTTCTACTGATTAATGAAGACATATGTTTCATCACAAAAAAACATGTATTTGTTCTCAGAAATAAATTCTGAATATTATCCATTCCATATTTTGACTTGGGCACATGGCACAGAAGAGCTAAACCAGTTTGGCAGAAATAAGCACTGCCTGTTGGCAAAACAGAGATGCAGAGTAGTCTTTATTTAACAAACAAATGCTACACTAAAGAAATCACTGATGTGAATCTACTTACGCTACTTCTTTAAACATCTGCATTTTCCAAAACAGTACTATTCAAATGGCATTATCATAAAAGTTTTACAATTTGTATAGATAGAATTGAAATCTAAATGGATAGTAGAAAGCTTCCAAAAGTTAACTTACATGATCAATTAGTTCACGAACCATTCCATTCCACTGTCCGCTGGCATCTTCCTGGGCTCCGTATTTTCCATCCTCCACCAGTCTAATCTCATAGGAAAATCCAAGGATAGTAGACAGCTCCCTGAGGAGGTCAATGCAGTAACCTTCAAATCGATCGTTTCCATACAAGGGTTTGTCAGACTTCTTGAACATAACATATGGCTCTTCCTGTAAAAATTTAAAAGACAGAATGGATAATGAGCGTCCCACACCTTTCTTTTTAACCTAAAGTGCTACACTGTCATGATACCATTCCCTGTACAAAGAACTCCAATGAAGAGTAGAATTCTTTTAGCTTTTGTCTAAAGTCTTTATTTATCTTCAAACTGAAGTTAGTCAGGAGACCTTCTTTCTCATTTTTATCAGAAAAAATGACAGTCTAAACAACATAGGCATATCTTCAAGGTATTCATATAAACACTAAATATAAATGTACTCCTTAACAAATTACATTATACATTAACATCAAATGCATTGTTTGGAGGGATATCATAAGTCTATTAAAATGCAGAAACTGTGCTTTGGCAACTGAAAAAAAATCAATTCAAACCCCAAACAGTTTTTTTTCCTCCCAAGTGGGAGGAAACAGTCAGTGAAAACACCCAGTGTTCTGTTCCCTCTAGTTATAGGCTGGCATTTACAAGACTGCAGCAAAACCAGAAAAAAGTTAACTCAAAAAGCAAATCCCATGAAAACTGAATTTATTTTCTTTAAACATTTATCTCCTTGTATTTAAATTACAATGTGACTTTTTTGCATAAAGTGGTGTGCAAACAGAACAGCAAACAAATTAAAACGATTGGCAGAATATTCATAATTATGTAAAGAAACGTAACATTCAGCAAAATGTAAGATTTTTACATCTGTTTCTCAATATAGGATAGCCTTCCTCAAATACAAAGCTGAAGGAAAAAAGACAAAAAATAAATGGTAGAGTGTTCCACTACAATATGGCACCAATATTCAAGTTGTATTTCGTAAGTTAAATACACAATTCAGTCTTTGCTCATGTTTTAGACAGGCTTTTTTCATTTTTTATAATAATGAAAAAATAAGCACCAATTAAGGTAAGACAAATGGTGGTAGATGAAATTACTGCACCAAATACAAGTCTCAATGAATAATCAGATAAACTCTCCAGGGTAACTTAACAAAATTCATACAGCCCTAAATCTCCACATCAGCACCCAGCGGGGTTAAAGGCATCTGACAGCTTTAGTAAGGAATTGTCAACATTGCTGATGTAAACCTCCTTCTTGAAGTGTCCCATGATTTAAGCATTATATCTGCATAGAACTAGAACTTTAGCATGTAAGATTTTACCCAAAATGCAAAGGAGAAAGCAGGGAGATTTCTTGCTCTTAAATGAAGTGTGTTCAGAATATATCTGTTCCCCTATTGCCTCTTATGCTTTTTTTCTAAATAAAACAAACTACTGAATCAAGACTCTGCTGAGATTCTATTTTTATGTACTTCTATTGAAATTAATAATGATACGGCCATATTTTTAAAAAGTACACGACTAATCTTCATACAATTAACAAGGAATGTAACATGAAATAAATTGTCCAGAGAAACTACTAGGATGTTTTCACAGAAATTTTTCAAACAATAGGTAAGCAAATGACTCCAGGTGAGCTCTTCTAGATGTAGTACTGACAAGAACAAAGATCTGACTAAAAACATGAAAGTTGAAACCAATTTAAGTGACAAGAATCATTGAATAATTATTGAGAAGCAGAGGCAGTGACAGAAAAAAATACATATGAACAGTTGCTAATAACATCAGACAATTGATATGAAACATCTCATAGAAAACAACTGTAAGGAAAACAGTTTTTCAGGTTAAATGAGAATTCCTTAAAGAAAGCACACTACTGGCCAAGCAGAAGCTATGCTAAGGCAAAACATAGAAAGTGTAGAAAAAGAAGCAACAAGACTCAAACATGAAATCTTCAATGAACTGAAACTCAGAAAAAGAAGGATGGAGAAAGTGAAATGTAATTCAGAATGTGAAGGACAAACAGAAAAGCAGATATAAAACTTGTGCAGGGAGAAATGCATAAATGGCAAAGCAAAAAAAGCCCAGTACAATTAGGAATTGATATTAAGGATAAAAAGTGACATTCTAGAAGCAAGAATAAAAAGAAAGTCCAGGAACTAGTTCATCTGCTGCCCAACAGGAAAACAAAATCATGAAATTACACTGCAAAGAGAATCAAACAGTTCGATGATTTTCCTGTGCCTATCTTCTCTGAAAACGTTAATGCTGATCAGATAATGTACAAAATTAACACAAGAAACACATGTAAAAGTGTTTAGACTAGAGTACAGAAAGGTAACTTCAGTGAGTCCTTGAACTTTAAGTACTTTCCAGAGTTTGGACCTGATGAATTCACAGAAGAACTGGTTTTAGCAATTTCAGATCCATTAAGATTTACCTTTAAGAATTCATGGAGGCCTCAAGGAGACTGTTTCCAGTCCAAAAAACTTCACAAATTGGAGAAAGGAGGGCTATGAAATTGTAGACTAATTAATGCAATTTTTAGAAAACCAGTATTTCTATCCTAAGCAAAGTACAAAACTATTGCATTTGTGGGAATCTAAAGCTAAGAGAACACGGAGAAGGGAGGAAGTTGAGGAAAGTCATCACGTTATATGTAAAGTCATCCTTTTCTCCCTAAAAATATGAAGAAAATCTGACTGTCCAGAAATGTGTACTTCATTATCAATCTGGAAAGTTATAATAAGTGATATTCCTTTATAGGCTACATTTAAATATTTCCACTTATTCTGGAACAGAAGAGAAGCTAATTGGATGTGTATTCACTACACAGTGGGGTAAGATCAGAATTCAAAACGGTAAGTTTCATAAAATAGAAAAGCAATTACAAAAAAAAAGGCATTCAAAAGGAATTCATTAATATTTGCATACTTCAGCTGAACGATAAATTGCAGAAATTCAGGAGGAAAAGAGCTGATCAGGTAGCAACTCTATAAAATTAAGTTCTAGATGTTATAGGTGATCATGCACTAGACTCAACAATATCACAACATTGACTGAGAAAAAAAAAATTACCTACTTGGATCTGCTTTGAGCAGGAGTTGGGACGGGAGGGTCTACAGTGGACTCTTCCCATCAAAATTACTCTATCATATTATATTTTTGACACTATTAATGTTTCAGTTGCTGTATTCTATTCAGTTTTGAATACTGCAGTTTAGCAGAAACATGAGCCAAGGTCTACAAAACAGGATGAAGAAAGACTGAAAGAATATGTAGGTTGTTTCACTTAAGGAAGAACAAACTGAGAGAGAAGTGATAAAAGTCTACAGTACATAGAAAGTTGTTGCAAAAACGAACCAGAAAAGTTATTTTCTATAGAGGGCACAGGAATTAATGGCCTCAAACTTGGTAAAAGAACTAAAGGTTAGAAATTAGACGACACTTTATAATGATAACTATACTTAAGTGCCACAGTAGGCTGTCTAGAATTTGAACTGTTTTGCTAGAAGAAAAAGATAAGCTCAATCACTTCTTGCTTAAAAAAAAAAAAACAGCCAAAAAACCAGCTACCTGTGGCAACTATTTCTGATGTGAAAAAAACATTCACGATCCAGGAAGTGAAATCCTGACAATTCAAAAATTGTCCATTTCACCTATGAGGTTCTGTGGCTTTGGAATTTTCCAAATTGTCTGGAACTTCTGTATCAACAGTAGCTAATTCGAATATATTATCCCATCTTAAAGTGGGATTAAATTTTCAATAACATTTTTTAGCTACACTTTAAATCCTAACATTTATTTCTGAATGTGTAAAAAAAACCTCTGGTTCAGATGTAAAAAGACTCAGACTTGTGCTTCCCAAATGTAACATTCTACATGTGCCTCTGCAGGCATTATGAAATTCCTGTGTAGCTTGCAGTGCCCATCTACACAGACCCTAGACATTTGCTCTCTGAGTTGTTCAGATGTTTACAGAGTCACACATCCCCCAGTCTATCTGGAATCTTGACAAGATTCTCGATAAAAGTTTTGTTTCTATCTTCCATTCCAAGCAATCCTGAATTACATGGGGCAGAATTTAAATATGTACAATATCAGGGAGGCAGTATAATTGCCAATTCATGCTTTTATGTCTCCTTTACTTAAGTAAGGACAGCAGGATTTTCTTCACTGAGCCAACCAGCTCATCCGTACATTCTTGCATATTTTCCTGTAAGATCATTACAGTAATCCTCAATCGTTTTATCCATTCTGCTGATACTTTTTTACACTTTATTAAAAAAAAAAATAAAATCTTTCAACATTTTCTGGAATTCAGAGCTCCAGCTCCATACTCTTTTACTATTCTTTACTCTGACCTGTTTGGATAAGGACTACAATAGCCTCTATGCCACTATTTAATAATTGTAATATTTTGTTACGGAAAACAGCTTTTGCTGAGAAGACTAATCAATGGGTTATTAATACTTTCTTAATACTTTTACAGTCCTTACATTAAGCCATTACTTAATGGCTCTTGCTGCTTTTCCTTATAGTCTTCAACTGTCCAAAACATTTGCTTCTTCTCTTGAGACTTTTTATTCACCATGTAAAGCATTTTGTTACTTAGCTTCGATAAGGTTCATCTTCGATTTCTCAGAAAGTGGGTTTTGGCAGCTTCATCTGTAATAACTCTTATTAATCCCAAAGTTTTCTCTAGTTCTTCTCTTTTTCCTCTGGTAATATACAATTCACTGAACATGGCATTCATGTACTCTGGACAAGTCCATGCAAAGGATCTACTACATGCTTTACTTGTTCAAGTTTTAAATTTATACTATGGACTAATGTAAAACTGGTTGCCAAGTACACTCTCAGAAAAGCGTGTATGCATTAAACGTATGATTGCTATTGTTTCTTGGTGGATTATTGCTTCCACCAAAATCTTTCACTAGGACAATTATCTTTGATTAGTAGACAGAGTATTTAAACTGATTCATAGATTGGCAACTGGTTTATACTTATTTTAATATTGTTCACAATTTAATTTTGTCCTTCAGTACCTGAAAACATGACTCTTAAAAATTACTAGACCACATCAAAAAACAAGTTGGCCAGACTTCTTTTCAGAACATCTAGAAAATATTCTTTAAAATCTTCTAAACAGTTTCAGTTGAAGTTAATAGTCCTTCAACTGGACATATCTCCCTGGGAAAAAAACAAAAACAAAACAAAACAAAAAACCCCACACCTTTTCCTTAGCACTTTTATTATTACTTGGAATGACATGAGCAGCTCGAAGCAAAAGGCACTGAATAAGTACTGTCTATACACAGGTGCTCGAAGAATAAGATTCCTGAATAAATCCTCATGGAGAGACAATATTTGCAGAATGTGCCTACTCTCAATTGACTTAGGCTATAGGAAAGGAATTCTACCATGTATTTTTATCAACTATACTTGTCCTGAAACAAAAGCAACCAAATGGAGAGTTATCACACTTTCAAAACAAATCTTTTCTTCGTTCAAATTAATCTTGATTGTAGTTTAACTCATTCTTGATGTGTGAAATTTACCAACATGGTAGCAAACTTTTGACCAGCTCAGTAGTAAGGAATTACTCAAATTAAATTTATCCATAGAGAAATACTTAGAATATGAAAATAAAGAAAAATACAAAGGGCATTGGGAATAACAAGAAAGATGAAAGGGACATGGATATATAAACTTTGGTAATTGTTAGCTTACATTTGAAATTGGGAGGCTAGATAAATTGATGTTTTTTCATAGGATTTAAATCATAGAAGTTTATAAACCTTATGCAAGAACAAAGTGAGTTTAAATTACTCAGAAGATTCACATATATAATCAAACACCTAATTCTACTGTTAGGTAATTCACACTATTTAATGTAAATATTTTTAGATAAAGCAAGAAATGGAAAAGGTGTTATTTCAACACCAACAGAGAGGGGTACATACTGAGCAACAGTATCTCATGCATGTGTGCTCAGAAAAATGCAGTACACTCCTCCAACTTCCAGTATTACCTCTATCACCAAACCATCAAATTTAGTCTGAAATCAAACACTGGTTTTGTTTCAGCTGGCTATATTTCATATGGATATCTTTTTTGTTAAAGGGAAAGTCTTCACACCACTAGTTCCTTTTAAAATAGGAGAGTTTAGAAGAAGAGCTGGAGGTAAACTGCGAATATCTCTAGCACTCAGGACAACAGCATGACAATAATGTTTTTTAGACATTTGAGGTATAATGTAAATGCATTTTCCCCAGTGCTAAGCACTCACATTGCACCTGAATGAGATAATCACATGAACAGTTAGTAGTCTTGAAATGTTCAGTTTGGCTAATTAACTCTATGAACATCAGCTTGGGTTATCTGGATAATGCAATCACCCTTTTACACATGGGTGGCTGTATATATTCTATGAATGTAATACAGGTGAGCAATTTGGAAAAATTTAGCACTACAGAGTTGAATATAATTTTCTTGCATATGCCATCAAGACTATTTTCGCTGGTTCTCTCAATAACATTACAGCACCATTATTGTTATGTCAGTTAGGTCTCAACATGGGAATATTAAAAATGGGTCTTCCAAGTATGAGATGTCTTTATGATTTTCAGCAAATTTCTGCCAAGTTAGCTGGCTCCTTCAAGCTCATCACATGCACATTTGATGTATTGAATGACCACAGAACAAGAATATATACCATGTGTGACTATAATACCTGGAGTTTGTTTGGAAAACATTAGTGTATGTTATCATTACCATAGTTTTAAAGGATGTTGAAGAAAAAACAGGCAACTAACCAATCACTTGCTGTACAGGAGGTCACTCGACCTTGTATACCAGCCTATAGAAGCTGCCCATGGCTGCTAACATGTCAGCATCCATCTTTAAACTGTGTATTAGACTGCCACAAAGATTAGTGTTTGAGTGCCAGAGTAGAATTTATAAGGAATGCAGAATTTATATTCTGTAGTTCTGATCTAAGTACCATCTTAACAACATTACAGGGACATATATCTTTAAAGCTGTATATGGTCTTGTATCCTGTTCTTGAAGCTTGACTGTAGTTTGGATGCAATAAGATGTTTACTTTTCAAGCACAAAAAATATCATGACTAGTTATGAAATAGTGGTCATGATTGTCAATGATTGTATGACTTCACTTTTTTCCCTGTCTATGGGGACTTTACGTGGAGTGCAAGTTGGATCACGCAGAGGAAAGTTGCCTTTTAAAAATCACCAGGTCCAAGGAAATAAAAAATTGGTATCAACACATTTGTCAACAACTGCTCAGCCTAAAACAAGAAAATCCAAGACACTTGCAAAAATATTTCAGAAGAGTTAAGAAAGTTAAAAAAATTTTTTTGAGCAATTGTCTAAAAAAATACTATATTAAGCAAGTGTATAGCAGGATGGAATCTTTCCTTTCCAGAAATGTTATTCTATATCTTAATAGTCGTTAAATTCAGATGAATGTAAATCTGTAATACTCTGCAGAACTCTCAAAGATTTAAGAGGATCACAAGGGGTTAGGGTTTTATTCTCAAAGATAATTCTAGTCCAGTGAAAAAAGGTAAATGAAAGACAGTCAATTCTAGTGACTCAATGAAATACAGGTTTATGTTTACTTAAAAAGAAATCTCATTTACGTGGCCTTTGTGTCAGCACAAGGAAAATCAACTATCTGCTAAAGCAGCTAATTAGTACCTAGTCCAGTTGACAAGAAAGAAATAAGTACTTGTTCAGTACAAAACATTATGAGAAGAAAATTAATCAGGTCTAGAGAGAATGTTAGATAGAAAAATGGTTTGTGAAAAACTTACTAATGATAATTGCCAGGATAAAAAAATGAAAATAATTGGAATCATGATGATAAACCTAACAGAAAAATATGCACTGTTTCAATCATTAAGAAAAACTAAGTTAGTCAAAATATTTGTATTTCTTGTTCACATGTCATATACTAATTGAGCGATTCTTGGTCAGTGTTGCAAAGGATAAATTAGAGGATGAGACATCATTTATAAATATACGTCCCTAAGTGGTACTACACATCTATGTAACAGAAAGCAAAATCAGACTTTTATAATCACAACAGACACCAATCTGGTTGAAATATATAGCAGACTGACACAGTCAATACTAAACTTACCTAAAATAAATAAACAAAAAAGTAAAGTTTAAAATATACATACCTAACTCAAAGCTACTGAAAGCGTTTTTCATATCAGATTCAACTGACAGACAAATAAACAATTACAGAATTAAAAGCTAATGCTAATATAAATAAAATTGTCATAATTTCATTACTTTTTTCACATATAAAGTGATAGAAGGACAAACCATCCCTGAAGTGAATGTTTGCAAAACAATGGAGCATTTGATAACAAATATAGAAGGGGATCAAAGAAAGTTCTCATAATACATAGAAATCAATCACATATCTTTCTTATCTATTTAAGCAATGTTTGACTGCAAAACCTAAGCTTCTTGAATTGGTGCTACATAAAATTGTGCAGTGAAATTTACACACATTTAAATTAATCAAAACCTGGCTGTCCAAAGTTTAATCATAATCAAGTAATCCCTTCTGAAGAGCAAAGTGTTAAAACCTTTCTAGGTATCCACTCAGTATATGTTTGTGATCCTTTTTTTTTTTTTAAACACTGACTCCTTTTCTTACATTGATCTGTAAGGAAAAAAAAAAAAGTCTTTTTTTTTTTGATAACACAAATATTGGGTGACCAGTAAGTAACAAGGAAGGGATAACGTGCAGACAAGGATTTTGGTAAGAGGGACTCAAGAAAATAGCGTATATTTTAACATTTTAAAGGAAAGCTTTGAGAAACAATGATGAAAATCATAGCTTTGAGAAAGAAATTTACCCTGAGAACCCCTGTTGGGAGCAATTATTTACTTAATTTCATCAACAGGTCAGCTTGCTACAAAACTTTAAGATCAAAGTAGTCATTTAATGTCTCATAAGACTAAAATATTTTCAATGAAGATTGATACAGAAGACCTCCACCCCAAGACAGATAAGTACTAAAAGTGAGAACACAGATAAAATAGTAAATGCAAGTAATTATTTTGCTGAGAAAATGTACTGCAAAGTATACTAAACTAAAACTACTGTAAATGAAGATGTGGTCACAGGGAAGAATAAAGTAGCAAGTAGCTTAAAAATTATATCTGTAAATAGAAGATAAATCCTTGAAAAGCATTTATTGAGTAATACAAAAAAATTACAAAAGTTCATTCCAGAATGATATGACCACAAATTGACAGATGACTGCTGTTTTCATGCAAACTTTCTGTTTACATGTACTGCCTTACTGATAAGGTGATGTCCTCCTAGCTGCATGGCGAACTTCCATCACACTGATCCTTTTCAATGACAGTGAAGTTGAAATAATCAGAAGACGACAGTCATTTGTCATATATTATCATCAGAGGGGGTAGCATCCTTCTGGATGCAAAAAAGAGCATACATCAAGGAGTAGAGAGACTAAATAAAGTCTTCTTTGATATAAATAGTTTTCTGAAGTCCAAAAATGAAATAAGATAAAAATCAGACAGATTTCAAAAAGAAACGATGAGGAGTCAAGTTTCAATTGTACTGTATTAAAGGCCAGATTGAAAGATCAAGATGTTTTCTTCTGATATTATGTTTACATTCATGGAGGCTTAACACAATTGGTTTTCTCATAATAACTCTCTAAGTTGCATCATTTCTATGATACACAGCAAGCATACTGTCTTTCATTAAGGATGTCAATGTAATAGTTTTTCCATTACACATTTTCATATATTCTACTTGCAAATTTTTTTTTTAATGCATGTTTTTTAATGCATTTGTATTTGTTTTTTAATGCATAAGTTGCATCACAAACTTAAAGCACCTCTACATAATAAAAGATTCTTGTCTTATGTTTCTACATGTTGAATTAATATTGTAGCTTTATAGACTTGTTTTATTGTTTAAAATGTACAATTAACACTTGAATGAACACCCACTCATTCTATACAAATGTGGGCATGGAAAAATTTACTGATAGAATTTTTTGTGTTTGGTTGTCTTGATCTATATGTTTTCTTTTCAGATTTAGACCAGAAATACTTGAATTATTCCTGTAAGCTGTATTATATTTCAACTACAAAGATATTACTAGAAATGACAACACTACATTCTATATTTCAAATTATTCTAATTTTAATTTTTATAGATAGTTATCAAACATATGGATTGTTCAATCCAAACTTTCAACATGGATATATATTTTTTTAAAGCATCTAGAACTTTTATATTAATATCAGTATTGAAAATGGCAAAACAAAAAACCAAACAAACAAACAAACAAAAAAAGGAAGCCCTGATGTTGAAAACAAGAAAACCATCTTCAAAATTTGCCCCTGTTAGAAGAGAGAATTTTAATCATTAGCTCCTGTTCATGAGGGATACTGGAGTTAAAAGGCTGCCATATCTAATTAACATTAATGTCAGATGTAAGGAATACACAATAGGCTTTCACAGTTGGCAGTCAAGATTCAATGGGGAGAGGTGAAACAATCCACTAGTTACAGTCAATCAAAACAATGCAATATATTAGACATCTCACTAGTAATTTGAGCCAGGATATTCTGATAGAAGAAACTAAGGCCAGACACAGGAAAACACCAGTCATCTTCCTCCACTGTACCATCTAGAATAGAAACTAATTATGAATATCCTTGATTTGACATCTTTTGAGATGTTTCCTGGAAAATTCCCTACTATAACCTTTCGGGTCATGAAACATGCAGTTATAACTATGCTTTCATAAATCACGGTCTGAAGAATTCAAGGCATAGCTGCTCTTTTCTGCAGTTTCACTCCTCATTTTCTCAGGCTCCTAAAAAACCACATAGTTTTCTTTACTCCCCCACAATTTACTCTTAACTTTGGCCAGACTTTGAACTAATTCAGATGTATCCCAAGAACATGTACTAAGTTTCCATTCCAGTAAAGCAAAACAGATATGAATGGATGCCTATTTCGAGCAAAAACACTTGACTCAATAAACCACAGAACGTGAAAGCATTAAACTGTTGCAACACTGCAGACTGTACTAACCTATTTTTCAGCTGAACTGAACCATACTGCCTTCATGATACACGAAGAATATCAAAGACATTATTAGATCTTACCATAATGGAAAACAAAACATTATTTTTTTATGAGGTGTCTTAAATTTTCAAAAGACTGTGGGGAAAAACAAACAAACAAAAAATGCAAACCCAAGACATCTAACAAATACAGCAAGCATTTTCCTAGACTGATGGCCCTTGGTGTTCACAAGTGGAAATTCTGATGTGGAGTTATAAACTGATCCTTGGCACTATGTAAAAGTATATTTTTATTACTAACATTTTAGTAGAAGGGAATTGAAGCACTAGAGGGTTATTTGAGAGAAGTTTTGTGGAATGATGCTGTAAACTTGGAACCCAAAGAAAGTACTTCTCAGTCATTATCCAGAGATATAAATAAATGGCCATCCTACCTTCTGTTTGCACCCATCCAGGAGAAAAATAGCTTTATCGACCTTTTTCTACTAAGTCAAGCTTTAACTTGTGCTGATCCCACTGCACTCATTCATATCCTATGACTCGTTTCAAACCTCATCATTTTTTTCTGGTAAGCATCACTTACATCTATGTTTGAAATACAAACAAGCACTGTGGCCAAGCATATATCTGAATACTTTGCAAGTCTGAAGGCCCCAGGTTATTAGAAGTACACAGATATTATGCTGGATCTCAGGACAGGGGTGATTTTCAACTTAAACTCTTTTGCATTTTGAACACTATAAACTATAAAGCAAGCTAATCTACCTTTCTCAGTGGGAAAAAATCTTGAAATACATTAAAGTTGTTTGCTTTACATTTCTATCACATCTTCAAGAAATCAGTCAGTTGACAGTCTGCACTGATGGCTGAAGACAGAAGAGTGGAATTGAGGTGGGGGTGGAATGAATTTCAGGAAGGAGAGAATGCAGAGTCTGGATGCTGAAATGGGTATGAGAAGTCTGGGAGAGGCATCTAGACACACATTGATCATGACAGGGAAGTATATAAAAAGGGGGAAAGAAAAGTACTAAAACTGGAAAGTAAAGAATTGTATATTCCTTTTTTTCCAAAGAAAATATCAAATGTGAGTAAATTAAAAATAGAAAAACATCACGTTCACAGTTTTTTCTGCTAGACAAAACAGATTCAACGATTTCGTGTCAGTACACAAAATTCAAATAGATTTATGAGAGAGAAATAATTATTTAGAGCTATAACATCAGCAAGAACCGAATATTACTGAGTTACTAATATTTCAAAATTCAGGCACTACTTGAATTATCCCAGAACGATACAACAGTAATTATGAGAAAATGCCTGCATCAAGTATCTTTCCTCAAAATATGCCATAAAAATGAAAATGAAAAATATTACAAAGTTGCAATTCTATGTACAAGAGTGACCCATCTTTATAAAGATAAAAGGTAAATTTATTCTTTTTATATATATTAATTTAAAATTTAGCCATTAAAAACTCATGCTTTAAACACCCTTTGGGTCCAAGAGAAAGGGAGAGAAAGTATGTGAAATGAAAAATGGCATACCTAAGGGGAAAAAACAAAAATCAAGGATGCTAAAACCTTGGCCTTTACTTGATTTTATACCTTTATTTTGAAAACATGATGGCATTTATATGGCATCAGATTTCTACCCATTTGAAAAAGCAACATTTATAAATAAAATACAATGTGGAGATATTACATTTTGAGTTAAATAAAATTGTTTTGAAAATTCATTATAATTATTCCTCCCAAAATATTCAAAGCAATTTTTTCAGGGAAGTATAGTAAAAAAAAAAGTAATTTCACATTTCAAAGATGAAGTAACAAAAACCTGCTAAATTTGAGATTATCATACACCTTTCATGACTTTCACACATTTCTTGAAAAAATTAAACTTGACAATTGTGAGCTTTTCAGAGCTTTGATGTAAGCAGATACAGAAAAACACATAAAAGCTATAAGGGAAAGGAAAAGAGCATTCATTGTAGCAGAACAGGACAAATGAACCTGTATGATAAGATGTACAGGCTGGTATGCAATTTAGCATAAAGAAACAAACACCATGCACATACATTTATAAATACAAAAATTGAATTCTAAAGTTGAAAAGCTTCTAAAGTTTTGTACAAGAACAAAAATGTTTATGTACTTATATCTAAGATCTAAAGAAAAAAAAATTCAGAGTTCTGATAGCTTGCATAACAAAAATCAATTTAGGAGAATCAAATTATAAGAAATCCTTATTAATGAACTGGGAAGGTTTTTTGTTGGTTTTTTTTATGTAGAATATCCAGAATGTAAAATTTTAATTGTAGAAGAAATTCTGAATTTTCAATGCAGATGACGTTAAAATAAAAAAAAAAAAAAGCAATAGTGTCAAAAAGATTGAACTATCCAAAGCTATGGTTATAAAATATAAAAACAACAATTTTTTTTATTATTATTCTTTTTAAAATGTTCCCTGCCCCCCCTCCCAAAACGCTGACTATCGCTCCATCGTACATGTTCAGCTGTTACTTTGGGCTGCTATGGGCCCAGACCTAGGCAACCAGACATAGTTTTGAACAAAAACTACACACCAGTAGACTTCTGAGGAGTGATGAAGTCATGCGACCCTAACCCCTTTTCAGAATAGAGCTACTGAAATGCTTATAAACCAGGGAATAATCTTTTAGATGGTTATCTATAGCATGTATTATGCAGAATTCAAAACACAGAACCACATAGTTCCATCCTTAGTTACAGTAGAGGAATTTACGAATTGCAGTTTATTTATTGTTATTTTGCCTATCAATATATTTTCATCTTCAGTAGACTCAGTCACCACTGAAAAACCAGGGTATACTCACAGTTGCAAAGATCTTAATGATTACAATATAAAGGAGGAAAAAGATATTCAGAATTTTGGAAGACAGAATTAAAAATAAAAGACTGGGATCTTTAAAAGAAAAATGTGTGTTAAAGCAAACTACAGAGAAAACTGATCAAGACTCCACCATTGGCAGTATAGTACATTGAGAATTTTTAAAGTGAAAAAACAGCATAGAAAAGTGATGTGAACAGCTTAAATGAGAGAATTGCCTTTATTTAAAGCAGTATTTTCCACACTGAAAAGAGGATAGAAAAGGAAGGTGATGAAGAAGAAAATATGCTTCTAGGTGCTGCAATATTTTCTACTGTTCCCTTGCATTGCTACAAAATAGATATTCAATAATATGCTGTCCTGGTTTGGCTAAAACAGGATTATTTCTCCTTTCAGGAGTTTTTCCCTTCAGTTAAGTTTCTTCTAAGTAACTGCACTTTCTGAAAGTACGGCTACATGTTTTTCGAACAGTGTCTGCTTTCAGACTTGGTAACACTCGATGTTTATAGTTGCTACTGAAGTATCAGTAGGATTGGTATGCAGAGAGGCCCATGTTTATACTTCTCCCTATGGGAACCAAGGCCACTGCTGGCCCCCCTTTGCTAAGCGAGTAAAAAGCCGTAAAAGGGTCGCACCTGCAGAAGAGTGCAGATGGGACAGGTGACCAAAAACTGACCAACGAGGTATTCCATCCCATCCACGTCATCCTCAGTATAAAGCTAAGGGATCATGGAGGTCTCACTCTCTTCTTTCATGGCCGACATCCCTGTGGGACCCTGCTTGCTCTCCTGCCTCCGACCCCGATCCGTGCATTCCTGAATCCGGTTCCTGTCGGCTGCGCAGTTTTTTTTTGGGACATCCGGGTGCCCGCCCTGCTGCGGCAGCGGTGTGAGCTGCCTCAGCCCGAAATTCCCTGACTGTCATCGGGAAGTTCAATATTGGTTTTGTATACTTTTCTTTGTATTTCTGTTAGTAGTATTAATATTATTATTATTACACTCTCTGTCATTGTTATTGTTTTATTAAAGTAGTTTTAATTTCCAACCCGTAAGTCTCTCTCCCTCTTCCCCTTTCCTTCCTCTCCCAGGGGGAGGGAGGGATTAATACAGAGCATCTGCCGTCTGCTTTAACTGCTGGCCCAGCCTTAAACGGTGGCATATGCTTGCTGTCCAACAGAAATATATTTAAGCACAAAAAGATAAGAGCTACAAAAGTAAGCTAGTACATGTGCTTTCTGCACCAGAACAATTTTTGGTTAATTTCGTTATTCTGAGTATCACTGTTATAACGTCTTCATAGCTGAAAAGAGTTATTGCCATTACCAAAACTTTCACTGAACTCTAACTGAAGTATAAAAGGGAGTTACAAGTGAGCAACTTGTAACACCAATCTAAACTCCTCACATTTATTTATTATTTTATTTAGATATGTGCAAAGAGGACAGATGCTTATTAAATACCACTAACCAAAAGTTATCCCTGGAGAGAAAGGGTGTCCTTGATTACAGAAAGCAGCTGCTTTCCTAAATCTCAGGAATCTACGTTTGTGAGCTTTACAAGTCCAAAATCGGTGCTCACTGACAGCACTGCTATTTGCATTAGTGCAACTCACCTTTTCTTGAGATCATTTCAAACAAAATCATGCAAGTGTAAGTATCACTATACAAAATCAATATGATACATACACTATATGAACTCAAGCCTCACCAATAGATAGATGTTAAAATATAAATACACTTGAAACACCCTAAGTTATTGAATGTTTCTTATGTAATCTTGCAGGGATTGATCCTTGTACTAGCACTGTTATCACTGATGCGGAATCAAGTATACAATGATTACTAATGAAGTGTGCAGATGATACAAAGGCTGGTTGAGCACTGAGTAGTGAAGGGAACAGGTCACTCATAGAGACAGGATTATATTCTGGAAAGCAGTAATTCTAGAAAGTAATTAGGAAAAATGTGAAACAGTTATAAATCAGCAGAATGCTTCAAGAAAATTCCTAGGCAGGATATCTGGATGCAACGTAACAGGATATTGGGGGGGTCAAATGAATTGCTAAGAAATGTTACTTAATACAGTCGTTGTTATATACGCAAAACTTGAAAACTTGAGAAGGGCAGTGGGAAGAAAAAATACAGACTAATACTCTAGAAAATGTGCTTTTACTTTAAGAGACTACAAGAGGTTCATTTACGTTTTATAAAAAAGAAACCCAAGAGATTAAATGTTTATAAACTGTAATTAACAGTACAAGAGAAAGTTGTGGTAAAACTGTGCTGGTCTTAGCGTAACAAGAACTTACATCTGAAAACGAGTCAGCCATGTTCCAATTATATATCAGGTATGTATTTTTCAATTAGTGGAATAAATGAAAGAAAGGATTTGAGAAGATTTTCTATAATTTGTAAATCTTCAAATAAAACCAGACTTATAAGTAACCAAATTTACTCACTGGATGAAATTATAGGGTTTACGTTACATAAAAGGTTAGAAGCACATTGGCATTTGTATCTATGTACCTACGAAAATTCATTCTAGTTTGAAATGTCAAAATATATGTTCGTAGGTAAAAGCTTCTTATTAAAGAATGACTGTTGGGAAGTGAATTCTATTTTGATATCTGCAAATTCACTATAATGGTGGCAGCAGACAAAAACAGCAGAAACTTCTGGAAAGTTTTCATTTGTGTTGAAATTAAAATTGCTATTTCAAAAGCATAGTGTGGAAATTAGTGAACATTTACTATTACATAACTAAGTATATGTAATAATAAATAAAAAAAACCCCTCATTCACCACTGTGAATTTGTCATCAATGGAAATAAAAAAGAAATTACTTAAAATGTTTCTTCTGACCTAGCTCAAATAACTCAATTAGATTTCTATATAATTAAAAATTTCAACTTAATAATCAAATAATAATGATGATGAAAATAAATTCTAAAATGGGAATAATTGACTTACAATTTAGATGAGAGTAAATATCCATGACTAGCTTAACAACTGGAGTTCAGGTGTAACACAGTAATTTCTAAGTAACTGTAACATATACCACAGACTGTTCATTACTGTTGTAATTAGTACAGCATATTCTATTAGCTTTCCTGCACAATGGCATTTCTGGAAAAGTAAATATAATCGCTTACCAAGATGGTGGTAACAATTAAAGAGCGATTGGACAGGGAATCTGTGATGTTTGCTGGTTTTCCTTTCTGATTGTCTGTCATGTTAAGGCCACTCAGTGGATCCCAAGTTCCAACCTATAAAAACAGTAAATTACTGTGTAAATTGACCATTAGTTACATTTCAGCACCTAGAAAAGAACACTATAAGGAAAAATAGATTGCTACAGAAAATAAAAACATTGATAATATTTATTATTAAACCCTGTTCCATTATTCCCTGTCATTACATTTAACGTCTGCTTGTTTAAAATATGATTCACAGTACCTCAAAGTGTGTTTCGTGAAGTGTGACATTTAGTGGAAAAATGACACACAGAATGTCTAAAGCTACCCTGAATACTTAATTTTCCATTTAACTTTCATTTTTCAAGATGAACCACATCTGAAGATAACTTTAACAGTCAGGTGGAAATTCATTTGAAGAGCAGGGAGCATTGTCACTACAGAAGGATTTATCCTTTTCCGTAATCATGAGAACATCAGAGCAGAAAGATGTTTTGGGGAACATGTAATGGAGAAGACTGATGATAGTTTAAGTGTAATAATTTAGTTGATTTGCAGATAAATGTTCAGTGTCTAGCTCACTTGACATTTTATACCTCAAAATTCTTATTCAAGTAAAGTCAATAGGATTTTTATCTAAGTAAGGAGGTCCAGGGTTATGCTTTAAGGTTCAGGTCAAGGACAGCCTCACATACTAAGTAATAAGTAATGGGGCTTATGATTACATCATTTATCTGCAAATTCATTGCTATACCACTAAAATGGGCAAGCAGTAAATACAACTATCCATTTTTAGACATCAAAATGTTTGTATTACTCCATTGCCTAAAAACAAACACAAAATTTCATTTTTTGTTTGTAGACAGGATTTTAAATATAATTTCAAATAATAAGCAATATGTATAATATAAGGTAAAGATACTTTAAAACTAAATCTAGACAGAAATCAAAAACTCTGTGAGGTTTGATTGTGAATATATATATATGTATGTATGTTTGTATGTGTATATAAACACACAAACTCTTTTGTTTGTAATCCTTAGAACTGATTCTTGAGAAACTGTATACTTTTAAGTGATTTGTTGCAGTATGGCTGCCAAGTAAGATCAGGATGCAACGCTGTATGGGTTAAACAAAAAGAGCCTCGTTTCTAAAACTGAGAACACAGTAGAGCGTGAATCAGCAGAAGCTGTAAAAGAGAAAAGAAAAATTTGCTCTCTTTTTCTACAATTCCATAGAAATCAATATCATAGAATCATAGAATCATTATGGTTGGAAGAGACCTCAAAGATCATCAAGCCCAACCGTATACCTGATGCCACCATGTCCACTAAACCATGTCTTGAAGTACCACATCTAAACGTTTTTTGAATACCTCCAGGGACGATGACTCCACCACCTCCCTGGGGAGCCTGTTCTAATGCCTAACAACTCTAACGGTGAAGAGTTGTTCTTTGCATAACACTCAGTTCCAAGAAGTCACTCCTTTGAATGGCTGCGATTGTTAAATTTTGGCCATTCAGTATCTTGTAAACTGGTGAAAGAATCATGAAGGGAAGAAAGCAGAACATGTGTCTCTCAGAAATACAATTGGAAAATAATATCTAACACATCATTTCAAAGTATTGAAACCAAACATTACTACCAAAAAACTTTTCTTCATTTAGTCTTTTAATACTCTTTCCTTTGGTGACTTGAAAGTTTTTTAGGAAACCCAAAATGTTCAGCCTTGCAGTTTCACCACAATGAAGAAATTGTAATAGGATCGAGAGATTTTAGTTGCAATGTTCTGTTAATTATGGTAATCACAGTGTTTGCTTTACTTTAAGGAAAGACCAAACTAGAACAGAATAACAAGGAATGACAAAGACCAGAACTTGAGCACGTCCCTGCTGTTTCTTCACCTAAGTGAAGCTGGACTAATCTCCTCTATGAGATTCAACTTCAGGTAAACAAGTAGCACAAAAATTTCCAAGAGAACACCGTCACATTATTTGATGAATTTCAGATCCTAAATTCATTAAATCATACATTTTATTCAAGTTCAAGTTCATAATTCAAATTTACCTTGGCAAAAGCTAAGACATTGCTAATTAAAATACTTCCTCCTCTACTTTTTGACATAGCCATAGCCACAGGCAAATGAATAATTATAAACCATTAGAATTTGGGATTTATCTACTTCCATATAAGCTTATAAGAACTATCAACAGCATTACTCTAAAAAGAAACTTCTGTCTTGAAAAATTATCACATCATTTTTCTAAATGAGGTAAATTTTACTTGTATTGCTACTTTTATGAATCGAAAATCTAAGAAACAGAATAAAAGTTGGATGTTCCAAATAAGACAATCTTTGCATTATCTTTATTAACGAGCTCAAACTCAACACCTTACACCACAGATTCTGATATACTACTGATATATATATCTCCCAAATCACACAAACATCTCAAAGCTACTTCTTTTAGAGAAAATTGTGCATAAACAATGCAGTAAATTCATTCTTTTCTATTTGCTTAAGCACAGTGTTTTAATTTTAAAGTAGCCTTCTGAATAGAATAGAATAGTTAATATGTTTTCGCTAGAAAAGTTCAAATGTCAAAAATGTAGGAAAAGCAAAACAAGGTAGTCTACTACATATAACTGCAATTCAAACAACTTAAAATTTACTTCTACTGCATTACATTTATTTCCAACAAACTTTCAAGTTTTCCTAAAAAATGAAACAAATTGATATTCTAATATACACCTTAGAGAGAATGTTCACAAAGTAAATACAGTCACACAGGGAGGCTGGCAGGCCCTCGATCCCCTATTCTTCTATTCAAATCCCCTAAATGGCTAGGCTATTCTGGAGTGAGTATGTCAATTTGAACACATTAACACTTATTATCCATAGCACAGGACTCAAACCAGGAGTTCCCATGAATCTGATATTGTGCTCCACAGTGAGACAAAGAATCTTTGTGATCCAAAGAATTAGCTTAGTCAAGAATCAGCTTATTCAAGCTGAAACAATTCCAACAAGAGCTACTAAAAGACTCATCACTGAATATTATAGAACATTCTGTAACATGGCATTGAGGTGCTCCTCAAGGACACAGAATACAGTTTCCCAACTACACTTGAGTGATTAAAAACTTGCATCCAAGCTTCCATATATTTAACTATTGGGTAACTATCAGGTTATCATTCCTGCAGAAAGTTTGGACAAAAGTTTCCATTCTTTTATTGTTGTTTTGATAAACCGCAATTCTCTGGGTTATAGTTGGGGTTTTTGTTTGTTTGTTTGTTTAATAAAACAGTTTCCAGAAAAAAAACCTCAAAGTAACTCGCGATCTCTTAATTAAGTTGCATCATCTGATCTAAAAGAATGGTGGCAAGGCAATATAACTCCTTTATATAGCTGTATGAAACAAGTCCTAAACTTGTAAGCCAAAAGAGAAATACATGATTGTGATACTATCAGACATCTTACTAATAGGAAATTAACAGCTAATTAATTTTTTTTCCTTTCATTGGAGATTATGACCACTAAGACAGTCATTACTGAAAGGTAGAAAGCAAGGAAAAACTAGGAAGTATGTGCTTAAACTCTGATTGTAGACTCATCGTTTTCTCAGAATTCTGTATTGATTAGAAAACTACCTGTGCCTGTGAAGACATCACCTATTTAGACTTCAATAAGTGGAGTTTCTGGGAGTGTTCTGGTGGAGTATTGCAATATGCTTGCCATTTTCTTATATTCTTCCCTAGACTTCTGTAACTGGTCTCTTTCAGATACAGGGTACTGGACTAGATGAATCTAGAGATTCTTTTCTCATGCACCACAGAAAATGTTTGCCATCCACCTTTAGGCACGTACACTCTGAGGTTTCCAAATGGTCAACCAATCTTATACCCCTTAAACAAAACTTTTAAATAATCTTCACAATATTTACTACTCAGTAGTACAATAGTCCAGTTTCAAAACTAAATCTCACCAGAAATGTTTAAAAATAATCAGTGTCATTATCAAAGGACAGAATTCAGCAAATACTAAAAAGAAGTTTGGCTAATGTTCACACAAATTTTAAATTAATTTGATTCTTTTGGGTTCATCTATTTTGTGCATTCAGTCTTCAAAATAAGATCAGTACAATTGTGCTTATTTCCAAAAATATTAATTTAGTTTTGTAGTAAAATGCAATTGGCATGATTCGTGAAGCAATAACACTAGAAAAAAGTATTTACTCAATAATAAAACTAAGTAAAAATATCAGAACTGTTAAATCAGAATGAATAACAACTCAAATTCTGAACACTGAAAACTACACACAGTTATTATGTACAATAAAATTATTTTTTAAACCTTTAATAAGTTCATATAGTAGAATAATTAGAGATAATTATGATACATTCTTGGACCTTTATCTAGGACAGAGTGCTGATTACAGTAATTTTTTTATAAAATTTATCTAGTCTGCTCAACAATCTAATAGGAACTTGAGAAGAAGAAAGTTATATTGGACTTTAATTCAAAGTTACTAGTCTCTTCTGGAAATATTGGTTGGATTTTTGTGACATTTAGCAATACATTTGGTATCAGAACGAGGACATAAGCCTCCCCTAATCTTATAAAAATTCTCCTTTTTTCAAGGTTATTGATAATTAACAATCTATTTCTGAGTTGATCTATAAAGTTAAGTATAAATATAACTTGAAAGGCATATTCAGACTTGGCAATTTTTATAATTATAGTATAAATTAAGCTTGCACACAAGTAAAAATTCACAGGTGAATATTTAGACATAGCTACGTAAATGTAACAGTATTATAAGAAGTGGTACCCACCTCTTATCCCATTTATTTTCAAAACTACAGCATGATCCCAGTTTACCTCCTATAGCATGTCTAAAGTGCATGTTTCCTCTTCAAAATAAAAATGCAATTTGCCATATAATAAAGATCTGCTTCTAGTCATGCCAATCATAGAATCATAGAATCATTATGGTTGGAAGAGACCTCAAAGATCAAGTCCAACCGTCTACCCGATGCTACCATGCCCGCTAAACCCACTAAACCATGTCTTGAAGTGCCACATCTAAATGTTTTTTGAACACCTCCAGGGATGGTGACTCCACCACCTCCCTAGGGAGCCCATTCCAATGCTTAACGACTCTAACAGTGAAGAAGTTCTTTCTAATGTCCAGCCTGAACCTCCCCTGGCGCAACTTGAGACCGTTTCCTCTTGTCCTATCGCTAGGTACCAGGGAGAAGAGACCAACCCCCACCTCGCTACAACCTCCTTTCAGGTAGTTGTAGAGGGCGATAAGGTCTCCCCTCAGCCTCCTTTTCTCCAGACTGAATCACAATTCAGTAAGTTATTTATTTAAAAGAAAAAAAAAAATCTCTTCTTAGTAACACCTAGACTTTCTTCAAACTTACTACCCTTACCAAGACCAAACCAATGTAGTTGTCATAGTCTAACCTTGGCCAGCAATTAAGCAGCATACAACCACTCAACCACTCCCTCCCTCCTTTCCAGTGGGATGGGGGAGAGAATTGAAAGGGTAAAAGTGAGAAAACTGATGGGCTGAGACAAAGATAGTTTAATAATTTAAAAAAAAAAAATGGGAAAAAAAACCAACAAAGAGAGAAGAAAATAAAACCCAAGAAAAACAAGTGTTGCAAAAGAAAAAAATTGTTCACCACAAACTGACTGATGCCCAGCCAGTCCCTGAACAACTGCAGCCCCTGCCAACCTCCACCCCACAGTTTTATTGCTGAACACAATGTCATATGGCAGGGACTCTTCCTCTGGTCAGTTGGGGTCAACTGTCCCAGCTGTGTCCCCTCCCAACTCCTTTTGCCCCCCCGGCCTCCTTGCTGGTGGGGTGTGGTGAGAGGCAGAAAAGGCCTTGGCTCTGGGTAAGCCCTGCTCAGTGATAACCAAAACATCCCTGGGTTATCAGCACTGATGTCAGCACAGATCCAAAACATAGCCCCACACCAGCTACTGGGAAGAAAATTAACTCCATCTCAGCCAAAACCAGTACAATAATTCACCACCACGCCAAAAAAGAAGCACTGTACATTTCTGAAACATAAAATTTGTTGAATTTATTACATATACTTGTTTACTGAGCATCAGTCTCATGAGATGTTATCAACAAAAATTTAATAGTTTAAAGTAGCTTTCTTACTTCAGCATGTTTGAGAAAAAGCAATTTATGAATAAGCAAGTACGCTTTCAAGTATTTCTTCTTTTTGAATTTTCTTCAAAACTCTCAAAGAAAAGTAAATTTTTTTGGCTCTGAGTCAATCAAAACTGTACATGCTACTCACAGTGAAGTGCCACAAGCAATGTATCAGGGAGGATCATTGCCCTTCTGCAGTGGTACCAACTGTCTTAACTATGTAGCCAAAATCAGAGCCATAGTCAAGCCCCGAAGAACTGACAAATGCATCTACAGTTTATCATCTTTTCCTTACTATATTTCATAGAGTAGTTAGTAATAGTGGTGATTACATCAAGAAAATAATTCTTTATACTCCATTGTGAGTAATGTTATTTGTTCCTATTTATGTATTTCCCATTGGCAAACTGCTTCATTTATTTTGCTTTCTTCAGAAACATTAATATGCTTCCCTTCTTTGCCAAATATCATGTCAATACCAATAGTTCTGGCTTCCATACATCTGTCATCTCTCTTTTTTTCTTTAACTTTTACAAAACCCTCTGTTTATGCCACTTGATGTTTTTTCTCAGGTCATTAATAAACAGACTAAATAAAACAAGATCTTACATTGATATGCTGGTCAATGAATTACAACTCATTTTGTGTCATTTATATTCCTCCTGTGTGTAGGTTCCTGAGCAAGATTTCAATCCAGTTGTTAACATCTATATTCAAGAAATGTGATTCTTCTTCAGTGACAAATTTTCATATCAAAAGTTGTATTAAATTCAGGTATTTGTTATCTCCCTGAAGTATAAAATAATTTGCATCATGATGCAGTTTCAGTGTAAATAATGATTGACTGTAATTTAAATGATAGTTTGCTTATTATACTCGATTGCCACAGTTTGGGATTTTCACTGTGCTGTTTCAGTGTGTCCGGAGTGACTGTCAGCAAATTTTGTTGTACATTACATTAGCAGTACTCCAATCATCTATTAATTTAGTCATTTTTGTCTTACAAGAAGCTATCATTTTTGACAGACATGAATTTTTACTTGGAAACACATACTTCTTATTGACTAATGCTTGACTATCACCTCTCATTTAAGAGTTTCAGGAACAGGTATCTTGTGTAAAATCTGAGATCACACATGGCATCTTTTTTAAATCAACGAGCAATTTTTCTGTTGTCAATGACTTCAGCAGTCATTGCACCTAACATACACGATTGAGGTCATTTCCCATTATACTAACCAGGCAATTTATCCAGGATATTTTTTTACAAAATCTCAAAAAAACAGGTCTTCTAGAAATCCCTTACAATAACTCTGTTCTCTCCGCTCCATGAATATTTTTCTCCTCAAGATATCTCATTTTGTCACAAAAGCATTACAGATTACAGCTGAAATTGTCGGGTTGAACTGTTGTCCTTCACTTAAGAAATCATTCCCCCATATTTGGAAAGAGGTTAGATGAAATAATAGCTATTTACAATATGGAAACATGACACACATAATATGGCATATATAATTCTCATCTCCCTATCATCTCTCATCCCACTAAATAAATAAATAAACAAATAAATAAATGAAGTAAAGCTGTTCAGGACCTCCAACTACATAGACAGAGAGACTTGACAAGATGGTGGTTTGGGAAGAACATTGGGAACATACAAGATAAAGACAAAGATAGGGAAAGGCTCCTGAAGGAAGAAAAAAATATCGAGAGAAGGGGGATAAAAAGAGTAAAGAGATGAAGAGGGACAAGCAGACAGGGATTAGGTGGAAAGAGAAACAGACAGGGAGGGGGGAAGGGACAGAGGGAGGAAAGTGAGAGGTGGGAAAGAGGGAAGGGAGAGGAGGAGAGAATAGCAGAAAGTAGGAGGGAAAG
>NW_009620555.1:0-17435 GCF_000690535.1 Cariama cristata | reverse complement strand
TGTGACACAGAGAGATGGAGCGAACATGTGGAGGGTGGGAAGTAGGGGACTGAGAGAAGGGAGAGGGATTCATCACAGCTTCAACAAAAGACAACCTTGTTGGGAAAGAAAAACAAAACCTTTGAGACAGCTTTTTAAAACAAATCTTCCTAGTAAGACAACATTAATATTCCAAAACTAGCATTGGGGTGAAAGTTTTGGAGAAATTTGTTGTTTATGCTAGCTTCTTCATTCAATGACTCATAGAAGAAAGGAAATGCAACTCTGAAATATAGTGCCTTCCGTTAATGTCTTTGTTTATCTATGGCCACAAGATCACCTTGGGGCAGCAGCTGACAAAACTTTATCTGAAGGTGAAGGAAAACATAGTGCTTACAGAACACTGAACACCACAACTAAATACAAAATACAAGGCAGATGCAAACTGGAAAATCTTTGTCTGCTGACCACAACAATGTGAGACACTGCAGCTTCCTGCATTGCCTCTCCATGGCAGGGTGGCTGGAGAAGAGAAGGGAAGATGATCTGATTTTGGATCATCATGGTGTCATGTAGGCAGGTCAAATATCTATACACGCTTCCTAAGGCTGTTAGTTCAAATACAGACAATATTAGGCTACACAGAAAGGGCATTTCTCACTCCTTGGTCTTTCACTCCATCTTTGAACAAGAAAAATTCATGTCAGAAGACAGACAAACCTGTCAGGCTACCTGTTCTTAATTTTTTAGTACCACTTACAGATAAAACCTTTGTATTCCAAGAAGAGAATCAAAGTTTCCTCTTAAAACACAGAAAATTGCCCAAATGAAGCTATTTTATTCCATTTTGTTTGAGGTAATTCTTCCTGAATTAGTAAGATGTAAAAACAATACAAATACACATATCCACAGGTTCACACATGAGGACAGGCACTGAGATTGGAATCACAAATTAAACTTAATATAGATTGAAGACAAAGTATATTATTGCATGACTCCAGGCCCAGCTATTCCCAGTCCTCTTGAATCTAACAATGTGGCTAGAAGCACACTGTTAAGAGGCCACTAACTGTCAGACATCAAGACAACAGCTTTTACTAGAAGATTTTGAAACCAGTATCAAGTTGAGAACAGGTATATTGTTCTACGTAACACATGAAATGTTATTGAAAATGCTACTGGTTTTAGGGGGTGGGGTTTTGTTTTGTTTGCCATTACTTTGGAGGTAAACATCTTACACACCTTTTCAAGACCTTCTTCCTTGAGGCTGATAACATCTAAATCAAAATCTGTCCTTAAGCCATTGGTTTTGTTGAAAGTTATCCTGCCTGTGAGGCCTTCCCAGTGGGCCTATGGAGAAAGAAAAAACAATTTCTATAAATAAGTACCTCTTTCTTTTTTTTGCCCCAAAAGAACAAGTTTTAAGTCTGCCAAAACGGGAACATTAATTATTCATTCTATCTAAATAATTTACCTTATGGCTGATTTTTTTTTAATTTATATTCACTTTTTGCTAATTAAATCAACCTTTCTTCAGTTTTCACAGGCAATTTTTTAAACAACTTTCCATGCCAGCCAATATACTCTTCTTACTAAATGAGATAAAAGGCTGGTTTGTTTTCATTCCTCTGTCATTCGTGCATGCATTTCCCCTTCTTCCCTACATGCTGCGCCTTCCCCCCGCCTTCGCCTCAATCTCTTTCATTAATGCTGGATTTCATTTTTCTGTCAGGAAATTTCATTCAAATAAAGGGTTACTTTTGACAGAAGCCAAGTCCCCTGCAACCACACTGAGACAGCAAAAATTGAGGTCACTAAGCCAGTCTTCCAGAATCGATTCATTACTTTTAATAAAGTGCAATATCCTCATTTTTTTATAACTTAAAGTCTACCTAGTTCTAAAACTTTACTAAAGTAGAGGAGGGAATGTGGAAAACAAAATTATCATCCTAAAGGGACCAATATTAAAAACAGGATTATATTCCATTGCAAATAGTTCTCTTTACCATAGAATTTTGCATATCTAGAATGAGAAATACTGTATTAAGAGTTACTTACAGTACAATAGTCTTGAATGTTCTACAGTGTTCACCTTTAGCACCTCAAATCTCCTAGTTTTACTTTAATCACTATCAGTATCTAAACAGCATACTAGGAGACATATAAGGCCACATACATTAATTCAGCATAGCAAAAAAAAAAAAAATATATATAAAGAGAGAGAAAATTAAAATCAGGGAGTAAACTTCATTCTTGGCCCTTTTGAAATTATGCCAGTATTTAGTTGCTGAATTTTTCATAGTCAGTCTATGGGTTTCGGTTTCAGGGGTTTGGGTTTTTATGCCACAAATGTTCCACAAACAAACTTCCCCCCTTCAACTATCTACAAACAAAAGTTTTATTTAGAATGCAGTTATTTCACCCTTTTATCTTTCTTTGTTCCAATTAACAGCTCAAGCAAACCCACTTTCAAATAAAAACGCTGCCTTGCCTGCTAAACCTTACACATAACAAGCTGAGAGATTCCCATCTACTGAAAAAAAAAAAAAGGCAGAATTCAAACAGAGTGGAAACAAAAGAAAATGGGAGTCATGAGAAAGGAAAGCAATGAAACAGGACACTTTATTAGTGACTTACCTCCTTAATAAGACTCATAAAGCGGGTCCCAAAGCGCCAGGGTTTGTGGCGATTACACTGCAGTGAACTGACAGTCATCTGTGGGAACTGCTGGACAGCCACTGACACCACGTGAACTGCATCATACATCAGTGCCGCGTCCGTCTGAAACAAGAATGAAATCAGAATGATGAACACAAAACAAACACATGGGAGAGCCCAGCAGTAAGAGACGGAACCAACAAATTAGTGCTGTTCGTTATGTTAAAGGGAGAAAATTATCTGATTGCTTGTGTAGCACTTTAAAATGCGGCCTCATTGCCAAGTCCTACATAAGTTGCGTCAGGACCTTCAGTCTCAGCTTTTCTTTAAGGCTGAAATAAGGGCCCAAATATCAAATTTTCAGGATCACAGGAGAACACTGGTACTTCTGACGACTCATGTTACTTTAAAAAAAGCAGTGCATTAGGAGGCTATAAATCACTGTATGCATGTTTGGTTCAAGTTAGTTATTTTTATGAGTCAGGCAAAAGAAAATAAAAGAAAATACTAGCAAGGTAGCAAAACCTTTGCTATGATGGAAAGTGCACAGGCTAAGGAAATAATGTTTTTCTGTTTTGAAATTATAGATAGATACAGTCCCAAAGGTACTCAACTGATTCATTAATAACTTTATTATGCGAATCAGTTTAAATCCCTAGGACAGATCTAACCAGTATCTTCGATAAATCAGAGGTAAATTAGAATTACATTAAAATGCACACTCATTTTAATAGTTTTCATGTCCCACCCTAAATAAACAGGATGTTTAGACCTGGTATGTGCTACCTAATGTCGCATTGGCAAAGGACAGAGACAGTCTCTCAGTACACACTGTCATGCTGTACAAGAAACCAAGATCTCTCTCCTGTTCTGTCTGACAAACAGAGGCAAGCCTTGGAACCAAAAGCAAGAGAGGACCTTAGATTCAGCTGGTGGAAATGAATGTTATGCCATCTGCTCAGCATACCTTAGAGAAAAAGGACCTATTTCCCTTTCTCATTCACATAATTAGTGAGCTGTGAAATTAGTTCTTTAATGGATAGGAAACCTGGAGATTATTGCACTTGTCACAATACAATACAATGCAATACAAAATGAGCTTATATAGTGCCTTTCATGCAAATGCATCCCAAGGCTCTTTACAATAAAACTAAACATAAAAATGCAAAAATGTTCTATCATTATAGCCCATAAGCTACTGTTAAAGAGGAAAATACACGTTTATATTTCAATGGCTCTCCCAAGGAGAGAGATTTCAAAATTCAAACAGAAATAAATCCTAATTTTAAAATAGCCAGTATAATAGGTTTCAATGATCTCAGACGCCAAGTAGTTTATGCAGGGGCTCCAAATCAGCCAGAAAATATTTTTGCTGCCAAGTTGTTCATTATCTTCAAGGCATTAAAGTGCTTTTAAGGCAAGCTGATATTTGACAAGGAGGCAGCAAAACACCAAAAAGTTGAAATGACATGCTGAGTAAGCGTCATACAAAGCTTAATATTCTAGAAGCAGTACTTGGCAGTAGTTGGAGTCTAGACAACAGTTTCTTAAATAAACTACACAATAAGTACAACACATTAATCTGGCTCAGAAATGCAAACTTTTCCTTTTTTTATTCAGCTTTATTTCTAAAACTGAAGTCCTTGCACCAATGAAAGAAAATTGAAATTGCTGTGAGACTTTAGCAAAAGCAGCCCATGAAGAAGCAACCAGAAGTTCAAAATCAGTTAACTGATTAATTAGATATAAATTTGGACATGGAATTGATAAAGACTCATCATTAGCAGGAATCAAATGGACAGTATGCCATATGCAGAGAAACATGGCTTTTTGTCAAATTCTGTAAGGCACTGAGCTGGAAATCCACAGGATGACAAGACAGTCAACTCCAGAGGAAGCATTAAAAAAAGCCATTGCAGTTTTAGAAGTAATGTAAATTCTGATGATATTCTTCATATTCGACTGATGAATATTGCTTCACTGGAAATAAACCTAAATCAAAATATAGGTTTTTTTAATGCACACAACATAAACTAATCACTGGCTAGAAGCTGAGTGCCTTATTTGATTTTCGGATGCTACAAGATAAATCCCTTATTTACACAGGATGAGATTCCACAGTCTACCTTGTATAGAAAGGTTAAAGTTAAATGTGGGCTTAAATGTTTGTACTGAGTAAAGACAGACATCTAATCCAAAATATATTCGTTTAGTGATTCAACATTGCACTCATCTCACTGGGTGCAATCATTGATTTTACTGCAAGAGAAACAAACAGCACAGAACTCAGGAAAAGATATAAAGTATATATTTAAATTTGCAGGTTAGGCTTTCCTCTTGGTTGGTCACTTTATCTTCTCCCCGAGAGGCAGTAGGAATTGATCGCTCTTGGCCTTGCTCTCCACCCTCACTCCTTAGGCTTGCTAAGCTTTATGTCTTGCTGCCCTTTGTCCATACCGCTTTCTCCTCATTAAATCACACTTTTGGAACTATGCTTTGTGATACACAAAGTACTGCAGGTTTCAGCAAGAGACTGTTTGGGGACCAGGGAGGAAATGTCCCCAATTATATTTTTAGAATTCTTTATTTTATCTAAACAGAGATTAGCAGTTTGGAAGAAAGAAGAGGTAGGAACTTCAGGAGAAGCAATGGTTCTTGAATTTCAGATAGAACCCTGCTACAATGTTTCCATTCACCAAAGCACACATAATACAAAAAAATAGTCTTATTGAAAAATGAGATCACTATAGTTTTAGTTAACTTGTATAAACCTTTTAAGAATTATGTTCTATATCTTGGTACAGTTTCTGAACCATGAGTTACGGGTTTTTTTTGGTTTCGCAGTCCTACTTAGTACTCTTGATGACTTGCTTGGATACAGAAAAACTCATCTAAAGTACCACTCATGATACTGTCATTTAGATTTCTACAACAGAAAAAAATTACAGCAACTACAGAAGCTACAAAATATTTTCATCAAATTGAAATAGAATGAAATTAAATTAGGTGATTAAGATGCCAGGTGAAAGATGCCTATGACCACAGGTCTGTTTTTCAGTTGACTCTACCAAGCAACAAGAAAGCTTTTAGCACTCAGAGGTAGCAGCTTGATCAGAGACATGACTTCAGTCACGCTATATCTCAAATAGAAAGAAAGTACCAATCTGTGTTTGATTTTAATCCCAAACTCAGTTGGATACCACACATTTCTTCTCAATGCTGTTCTGTCATTCCTTTACCTACTGTCTTACTGTGGGTGTTGTGTTTGCCTCTATTTTTTCCCTGTGTTTGTGTATAATCACTTTTGAGTCTTGCTAAATTACTTGCTAAATACTGGCTAACAAATTGCATGCAGGTACTCTAATCTCACTGTGAAAGCGCTCTGGTGGAGCTAGAATCAGTATAAAGACAGTAGAAAAAGAGTCTTTTCTATTATTAGTCAAAGAGTCCATTGTTTCTTCCCAGGCCTCCTCAGAGTAAAAGGTGGTCTTTTTCTTCTCTGTCTCCAACTGCACCCAAAGACATCAAAGGCATGTGTTAAGGTCTAGTAGATATACGTTGTGACTTTTGTCACACAGTTGCTTGTCCTGGTCGATCAGTATTGTAGGGAAGGTTTGAGTTTTGGGGGCTTGGAGCTGGGGCAGGAGGTTGGCAGGGTAGTGTTTTTTACTGGTTTCTAACCTATAGGGGCAAAGTAGATGCAGAAGAAACCCAGTATAGCCTGGGTCTCAGCCAAGAAGAAATCTTCCCCACTTAACAGAAATGACAAACTGCTGCTCTGCCAAGTTCTGCCCTTCTCATAACATACAAAAGGTATGAATTTTAGTGACCTTCAGCACAGCTGATAGGTTAGACAAGAATCAGCTGGAAATCCTGAAACCAAATGGGCTGTTTATGCAACCTGAGATGTAGGTCTGTATCTCAAGACTTCCAAAAAAAAGTGAGAGAAAGGGCTCACACGCGGATGTACAGATAAAATCCAAGCAAGCCTAACAGAACAGAGGAATCATAGTCTTCGTAATGATCTTTAGACTTAGAGTACATAAGAGTTCATTGATGCCATTTGATATCTGACTCAACAAATGTGCTAACTGCTTTTGGAATACTTATGCTTAATTAACTATTAAGGGTTAAAAAAATGCAGATTCCACATCTAACGACATCGAGTCATGACTTGTGTGTACACGTTATTTGCACAACAACATTTTTGTATGACATTTCCATTTACCTCTAACGAACTAGACGAGGATTTCATGTACCAATAAACCTCTCTGCTTCATACCTCAGTGCTCCAGAATTATCTCTAAATTGCAAAAATATTTGCTTTATTTTTAGAAGACATGATTTTTATCATGCAATCAAGTTTAATATTCATTTAAGATGAAGGATTGCTAGGCTAATTCTGTTTCTTCATGAGCTATATCAGAAATAGTACATGTCTCAAACAGGAAAAAAATCATATTTCAGCTTTTACTATAACAAATTGTAGTCCTCCATAATCTACAATTAACAGAAAAGGAATTGTTAGGTAGGCATGATCTGGAAGAACTTTCTGTTACTCAAATACAGGTGATTAAAAACAGCTTGAAAGCAAGAAAAAAACCCTCAGGTTTTCAATTAAATGTTAAATTAATCTAATGTGATTGTTTTTTCCCCTTAATTAAATTTATTACTAATAAAAGTCTATGAAGAATTATGGTCTTCTACTTAAAAGGTGCTCTGTGAAGTATGTGAAAACACCAAGAAATTTTCTACATTGAGTGATCCATGAAATAAGTCAATGGAAAAGAGAAGCTTAATAAATTCATTTTTTGTTCTTTAGTATTTGATTCAGCGTAGATCCCAGACAAGAATGAGTTATTTGCAATATTAGCAGTTTATTTTCCCTAGATCAGAAGATTCTTATATTTACAAATCTGTGAAACACAAGATCTCATCTTGCCCTCTTTACTCTGCCAATTTTTTTCAGTGACTGAGGGGAACTTTTTGCACAGAAAAGGAATCAAAGAACACCAAACAAGAGGGTGTTTTGGGGTTGGTTTTTTTAAAAAAAAAAAAAGTTTAGTTAGCTAGCTAAATTATCTCCCTAACAATATAAGGATTACTTTTATGAGGATTAGACTGCTTAACCATTTGCAAAATGCTTTTACGGTAAGTGTAAGATACTAAGACAACGTCCTTGCAAGTACTATACATACTTGTATACAGTGATCTGTATTTTGTGTTTGAACTTGACTTAATTCATTCAAGTCATGTCCAGTAAAAGCAAATTAATGTCCCTTTAACTCTGAAAGAAAGAAGGAAAAGGAAGGGGAAAAAAATTTAAATCTTTTATGTGTGTCAAAGAAGGAATAAAACTTTCAAATTTGTCTTAGAATTAAATTCAGAAACAACTCTTCTGTGACACAACTTGGAACTCTCTAGACAGTCGAACAAGACTGGATTTTCCACAATAAAAATTTTAAATATTTGATTCAGAAAAGATGTTGTCAAAATATATTTCTTCATCAAAGACAAAGCAAATGAGAAAGAAAATGCAATAGCATCATATTCTACAAGACAGGTCCTGTCCTATCACAAGGTGAAGATCTGAATCTGTATTTGCCAGTCACTACTGTCATTAGTATCAGGTTACAAATACACCATAAATTAAATATATCTAGATTTTTATGCAAAAACAAATATTTTTGTAAAATCTTTTTTTAAAAAAACAGTTCTTTAACAAACAAAATATTCAATGCAAAATAAAACTGAAGTTAAAAAAATAATCTTGAAATGTAGTATTCTGATCATCTAGTCAGTTCTGTGTTAAACTGAATTGAGTCATTAAAAATTTCAAGGGAGGACACTGCACAGGTCACTTGAAATACTGCATCACATGAGCCAAGCTTTTTCCATCAATTAGTGAAAAATGCATGTACTTTTCTACTTTTTAGTTCTTACATTACCTTTACCTGCATATTATCTGAATAAGTACTACTACATTAAGCAGGATAGCTTATATTTTTCATACGCAGCTCATTCTTCTCTTCAGTATTCTCTCTGTCTTCCTATCTCTAGTCAGTCAAATTTTGCCCTTGTGAAATAAGTCCAACTACGTTTAAAAGGCCAAACTAGTCAGAGGGTTTTGCCTAGTGTATAGTGGTCACTAATACATTTTGAAAACTTTTACGCATTAATTAAAATAAGGTTTAAATTCTTCTAAAGTGTGACTTCATTAGCTGCATCAAAAATGAAATGAAACTGAATGCAAATGCTCGCAAATGTAATCTGCATTTATTTCCTAGGTGACCATGACAAAACTATCCAGATAAATGCATAAAAGTGAAACGACACTTTCCACTTTTTTAAAAAAACAAAAAAACAAAGTCCTTGAAAACGTGTGAACATGTTAAAAGTAGTTTATATGAAGTCTTTAATCCATTCTGAAACTTATTTCATCATATAATATCATTTGTTTCTGACTGAATTTCCATTAGCTACACAGCCATCTCAGACCACAGTATCTTCTGAAATAAACCTAATTCAGACTGACTGCGGTCACTGGTTTAACAAAGTGTTAACACGCTCATTTCATACCGCACCAAGATTCTCTCACTAAGCCTGTATTTATGGTACCTGTCCTTGCGAGAGTTTAGCACATATTGAGAATATTACGTTCCCGTTTGGCAAATGGAGTGTAAGTACATAAGGCAGGGCATGTTCCTGAAGGATTTAATTTTCCACTGGCCCTTATAAATTGTGTTTTATTTCTTACACAACAGTAATGCCTTGTTGGGTTTTTCCAACTTCCAACATATCCAGACTATTTCTAGTCAGCTTTACGAGGGGCAGAGATGACCTAGTACAATTAGGAGGGTAAGAACAGCAGCTCTGTTTCTTTGATCTAACAGCTTGGGCAAGTAGTGGATACTGGAGGTACAATGAACAGGACAGCCTAGTTAAATCTCCTCCCTCCTCAGCATAACCTTTTTATGGAGAAATAACATGACCTAGGTTGCACTGCACAATAAGGATTTACAATGGCATTCCTATTCATTTCAAAGTCCTCAAAAATGTCCTATAATCAACCTCCTTAGCCTGCTAAGCTAAGATTTACTTATAAAAAATCTGTAGTTTCTTTATTATAGATTCTAGTATTGCCTGCTCAGAAAGTTTTAAGGGCCAGATCTTGAATTATGTTAGGACAATGTGATTTTAACCCATGAAACAGAATAACTGGTAACGTGAGAACTTTTTTCCCCGAGGTCTCATATAGTGTGGTGCCAATAGTTCTAACATTACTTGAAGCTTGATTCACCACATATCCTTGATCAGCTACCTCCAAACTACAGGTAGTTTCAAATGTGCACTACAAAGTGATTTTCCAAGAAGGTCCAGAACAAGAGATTAATATTGAAGTAATTTTTCTTTGACTTTTTCAGGTCTAATGTTAAGCAAAGAATGGTTAGATAAGAAGATGAAGAGAAAGGATCCAACCATTCATGACCTGTATGATGTTATTTTAATAACTATAATCTGGAATATTCTCCCATTTCCAGGAATTATTTCTTAGAAAGGGTACTAGGAGAATTACAAAACTCCATGGATCTATCTACTGTTATTTTATTTGTGGCAATTACAGCCTACGGTTAACAAGACAGACATATACTCCATTACTTCCAGTCTGTGATTGAAATGTAATTCCTAAAATTTTACATTATTTTCTATGTTTTATAGATATATATATGTGGCAGATCATTTTTCACAAGTTTTTACTATTATAAAGTGAAGAATTATCATGTTTAGGAACTCCTACAAGGTTCCAGTCATATGCATAATGAAAGATAGAATAGCTTGAATTTACCACACAGAAGAAACAGTTAGAAGTTTAGATTGAACAGACAGGAATAAAAGGCTTTATGTTTAATCACATAACAAAATATACAAAACAATTGAAGCCTAAAGAACAGTCCAAACGAAATATTCATATCACAAGTATGTTCAATAATATAAACTATTTGGGACCACACAGATCTGTAAGAGGCACAAGAGTATAGAAACTTTCTCTGTATAGATATATTGCAGAAAAATCTGAATATCAAAGTAAATATAGATTTAAGTTTACTCTTTACTACTCCTTTACACACTATGAGATTAAACTAAATTTTTTAAAATACAGTTTTGCATTGCAGTAACATCATACGTCTTAAAGTATACTTGAAAAAAAGACAGAAGGGTAAATCATCCCATGCCTTACTTATTTCACAACCATTAAGTGTCATCATACCTGTCCTCACTTAAAAGTAAATAATAAGTATCATACACATACTCTATCCCACTTTTTTTTTGTTGTTCTGTACAGTTATGAATACACAGCTTGATGAAACACAGCTTTCAATAATGAGGTTTACATTTCATATTGTAAACTAGATTCAGGAGAAAAGATCCTTCAGGACGTTCAGGAAGAATTAGACAAGAGATTAGCTGTTAAAGGTAAATTGCCCCATGCTATTCCATATCAAGAAACAGTTCTCTCTAATGAATGTGACCCAAGACATAAGGTATATAGAAATTCCAGCTCTGTGTTAAAGAAAGCCTACAGCAAGCCAATACAGCATAACAGCTGGGCAGACAGAGAGAAAAACCTTTCCAAGTTAACCTTCCATAAGTAAAGTAGGTATGTCTTATCTTTTCTTCAATATTTCCAACTGTATTGGAAAGCATAAACGCAAATAAATGCTTTTATATTGTCTTAACCTCCGGTTAAGAATGATTTCAAGGCAGTAAGGGAACAAAAAAGCATTTATCAATCCAAAATATAACAAATGTAGCCAAGGTCACTAAAACTTTCTCTTGGGGATCCCATCTCTCTATGGGACATGCACACTAAAGAAACACATATTACAGTTTGAACAGAGTCTGGGCAGCAATAATGGAAAAAAGTCCTATCAGCAAGTCATAGTAACAAGGATATTAGTGTAGCGTTAAGTGAGACTGCTGTGGGCACACTTGGACTCTGAGTAGTGTCTTCAAAAAGTTTGTCATATGAGGCTACAGGAATAAAAGTATTGGAAGAAATTAAGATTTAAAAATATTTTTGAACAGTTGAATTTTATGTTAACATCTATGCAAGTAGGACATAAGCAGGTGATAAAAGTCGGCATACTATTACACAGGGACATAATGACTGTCTGGAAGAATAAAGCAGAATTAAAAATCCTCTAACTGGCAGAAGTATTAGAAAAGAGACTGAAACAACATAATTTCTTGAGCCTATGAAAACAAAGACTGAGAACAACTGTTGAGGGGAACAGAAACCAGGGAAGAAAGGAAAGCTAAAGAGCACAGAAAAACAAGCATGGATGCAAAAATAACAAAACAAACAAACAAAAATGAACAGGAGTCATTTTATCTTACAGAAAAACAGAGGCTTAAGCTGTACTAGATTTAAAAATCTGTAACAATCATTAAAAGAAGTGCTGCACAAGACCACCAACAGAAGAGATTTCAGGTAGATGATGCCTGACAAATGCAGTAGTATACACACAACTTTTAGAGACTCCACATACTACTGCTACTCACAGAAATCTCTCCTACTCAAGGCAATTATGACGAGTGAACGAAATTAAGAAGAAATGGCTTGCAAAACTAGTTCCTCCCCTCCTCGGGCAATAAAATCTATTGCCCCTGAAATCATTTCACTTAATTCTTACTTGCTAACACATCCCACAAAACCATTTTGCTGAGTGAGATTTAATAAATCTCTCAGCCTGGGATTAAATTTTACTGTTTTATGAACTGTTAAATTGCATTGTATGCTTATTAAAGCTGGTGTTTTCTTAGTTCTTGACACATTCCCAACTCCACTCTGGGGTACAATTAAGCAAACAGCAGAGATATTCTTTTGCACCCACAAAAATGCATTCCAACTCGGAACAAGATATGAGCATCAGCAAGCTATAAACAGTGTTCATCTAACTTTTTTAAAAATCAAAGAACTTGTTAGCATAAACTCTTTTTTTCAAAATATGGTAGTTTTTCAGTTGAATAATCATTACATTTAAGCATAGCTGCTTAGGTTATTTATTAACATTTAGTTGCCTAGTGTTTACAGAGATATGTATGTGACTTTAAGTAGAGACAAAACAGATGCAAATTATTTTCCCCATCATCAAAATACTTGTTTTAATATCCAAACAAAGCTAATTGTTTATTTCTTATATTATTGAAAAAAGCTTTTAAACTCACAAACTTTTTTTTTAATCTATAAAATATAGAACTGGCCAGGTAATATTTTTAGAAAAAGTGTAGTTTTGTCTTACACAGAAAGAGGAAAGAAAAGATTTTCCTCTTTTGCCTCAATGCCTTATAATTTGTTCTCCAAATCTCAGAGAAATGGCAAAGTAGAACATGAAACAATTAAAAATTTTGAGAAAATGTAAAGAGAACAAAAGAATAGAAAAAGCACTCCAAAAGATAGTAATGGTGTTGCCACACTCCTTGCCACTACATTGTCATTACGTGGGAAAGAATATGCCTTTTTTTTTTTTTTTATTGACAAAACAAAAACATGTTTCCCAGTAAAAAAGTTTGAAGTGGTAGAACTTTTTCATGTCACAAAACAATCTCAATCTCGTAATTTCATAGAATTTTTATGGTGCTAGGAACCTCAAAGTATCTGAAAATTAGTTAGGTGGGTAGCCACTTATTGCAGCTTAATTTTAACTTATTGGAAGTGAAATTTTGAGATAACTTGAAATTTTGCCAGCAGTTAACACAGGAGATGCGGTTAGCAAGTAGCTTTAACACAGGTTTTTCTGAAATAAGAACAGCAGCAGTATTTCTCTCATCTGCTTGACCTTTGATTCAGGATCTGAATTTCATCTTAGCAAATAAAATGCTAAATATTTAGAATACACACTGAACTGCACAGGAAAATCTTGAATTATATTTTCTGACAAGGACATCTTGTCATTCTTGTGGAGCAAAAACTCATATTTCAAGTATGAGGGAAAATTTCAGTTAAGGGAATAAGTAGGAAGAGTCTGAGAATATTTAGAAATGTATCTTTTGCTTCAGTGTTTAAATTTACGTGAATGACAGCCTGGTTTCAAAGCCAGTCTCTCTACCCAAGGTTTGTTATTCTGATGTAAGTTTAAGCTGTGATTGATTTTCTGAACTTTCTGATCAACTTCTCATTCTCACTTATTTTTAAGTTAAGCATTTATTAGACAGGTTATCTGTCACTACCCTGTAGAAGTGTTCAGGGTGGTTTACTTCTTTCCAGTCACAGAAAGAGGAAAAATTTCCCAATATAAATCATTCGGCCTATATGGTCATCTACATTTATCTGGAATAAACACTGTTAACTGTATGAAAAAAATAAAGGCCAAAAAAAAATTGTATAATGATATTTTTTAGAAGTTTATTTTCTATTTTCTGACTAACAAGGTCACATAGAGTGTGATTTCATGAGGCCCTGTAAACATCCCATCATGTCATAAACTCTACTAATCCAAGAACCAAATTACTTTCAGTGTACTGCTTGCAACAGCAAATGCCGTCTGACTGCATAAGCACTTGCAGAACTGTGCTTATAATATACAATTCGGAAGGAGGTATTATGATGTTAGGTTTCTATATACCCTTAAAAACAAATGTAAACTTCCCAGGTGAAAGTTATTCTGAAGTTCCTTCTCAAACTTTCTTCTGAACTTTAAAATTATGGTACGTACTATAATATTTTTTGCAATAAAAAAACCCCATCATCCTCTTTTATATACCTTAAGGACAGATAGCAAAAACCTAATTACAAGGAACAATGGGTCATTATTTGGTCTTTGGTAGTCTATTTCCTTTCACCTGTTCTGTTCAAAAATCAATATGATTGTGATCAATTCAACTCCATCAATCACATCCATACTAAAAAGCTGCCTGCTACTATTATATTAGCTCAGTATTCAAGACTTGATCACATCACATGAAAACTCCCTCCGCATGAGCAATTCACGAGGAACTACAGAAAGATCCTACTCAGCATACACACTAAACACACCTTCGTACCCCTGTGCAGCAAGAAAGTACACCTGACAACGCAAACAAGAGGCAAGAAGTTATAGTAAAACTGATAATAAATACAAAACTGATCAAAAATTGCAAAAAAAAAATCTAAATTATGAATCTCTACGTATTCTATTTTTGTGTCCTGTAAAAGTTTCACAATGTTTGAGGATTTCAAAGCTTTCACACCTTCAGATTTTTAAATAAAATGACAAAAATGTATATTGATGACTTTGAAACACAGAGACAAAACAATTCTGAGTCTTCACAATAAATTGCCTTCTCCTACTTTCACCAAGCTCCATTTACATCTCCCTCCCCTTAGAAAGAACTCATGACACAGATTTTAATATCCTCAGCAAAAAAAACATGATTACATGTGCAGCCTTGCAATGTTTGCATGAGAAAACAAATCATTAAGCAGTGTAAAACATAACTAGCCCATAAAAGAGAATATGTTTGTTTCAAAACAGATTTCTGCCCTCTGTGAGTCTTCTAGAATTCCTTTATTATGTTCTATGGCTCTGTTTTATATAAGTAATTTTTTTGCCTTTGGATTAACACCTCCTTAAAATCAGTAATACCCAAAGGAAAAGGTATTAAAAGAGACCACTAGCCTATGATTTAGAAAATCAATCTTTTGTTTAGATTTAGAAAGTAGATATTTTGTGCTTTGGTATTTTTTAGTTTTGAAGTCATATCCATTTTCAGATTCTTCATTGGGTTTTGTCATTTTCTTTAATCAACTTGTATGTTATATGCAGATCGTAGCCTAGACAGATTACAGAAAAGCAGTGATCTTGTAACATTACATTTTCTTTTCTTTGCAGCTGTGCCTCCACCAACTGCATTGCAATGTATAACTGCTTTTTGTTTCAATGAAGCTCTCCATTAATTCCGTTTTGCTTTTAGAATAAGGTTTTCATCATGTTATGATGCTAGTTCTAATATTCGGATTCTCGTAAATTGTTGACTCCAGCTTCACCATCAGAGTAGACACAGAATTAAATACATTCAGACATATTTGCATTACACATATTTTGTTTTGATTGAAGTCTGCTTACACTAAGTCAATTTATTCAATGATTGAAAAGCTGTGTTCTGATTTGCGACGCTACTTTTCCAGGTTATCTTCTAAACACGCCCTCATAAAAATAGCTATCTTAGACTGTCTACTATTCTAATATATTAATCCACAAAAATCTACCTAATTTAAGCACACCCTCCAATTGTGATCTTTCAGAAAAACCTGAATAACTTTTAATGGGAACCTCAATGGCTAATGCTGAGATGTACCTTGATACTGAAACCTTAACTGAAATTTTAGGTACTTTGAAATCCTTAAGTAACAGACCACACAAAAGTTCAAAGTGTAAAGAAAATAAGGATAGATAGATAAACAAGGTGAATTTAAAGAAAAATGATATGGGTGTTTTTTATGTACATGAATTTTTCAAAACTTGGAAGTCACTTGTAGTAATTCAGTGCTAGAAGAAATACAAGCTCAAAATAATTTTGCTATCATGTTAAACATAGCTGCTGTTTTGGTACTTACAGGAACCAACCACAAACTTCATAGTGATGAGATTTTTTTGGATTTTTATGTGCATCTTGGTATGTCCAACAGAATTTATAACAACACACAAAATCCAAATTCACCCAGTGATCTCTTCTGGAAATTTTGGAACTCTCTCTCTCTAAACATAGTTCACTTTCAAAAGGATATTTATATCATAAAGCCAACTGATAGTATATAATTATCATAATTACTAAACCAAAAATAGGAATTGAAAACTGAATATACTTCCAGCTTTTTCAATACGCCATCAGGACTCCATCCGTCAGGCTAACGGTCAAATTTCTGCACTACATCTAAATCCAATAAAAATGTGTCCAAGCTGAAGAAGATTTAACAATTTTTTTTTTAATATCTCTTACTAACCTGATGAGGATCTATTTTTCCTAAAGTGTACAAATACCTCTTAACTATGCTTTAGCAAGATTTAAAAACATAATTTTCATACTATTCATCTTATTTTCAGAGATGTTAACCCCTCATATTTCAGAAGGTTCTCCATATCTGAAATTGCAGACTGCATAGGGAAGAAAGAAGGGTAGCGAGGAAGAAAATACAGGAAATATACACGGATATTTTACTTTAACCTCAGTACCACAAGGGTTTCTAATTTTCTCATTCATACTCACAAACAGCTCTACTAGCCAAATGGCCTTTGACAGATAAACTAGATGGAAAAATAAATAGAACAAATGTGATAAGCCTCATCAATTATCCCAGGTCTTTAGACTTTCTTTGACACTTTGGTACAGTTTCTGAGAGTTCTAAGAGAGAACAGCAAGAAGATCATTCACATAATTCCTTTTCTATAAAGCGTATAAAAGTACATAGTGACAAAGGATGAGGAAAGGGCTGAGGTACTTAATGCCTTCCTTTCCTCAGTTTTCAACACTAAGACCAGTTCTCTAGGTACTCAGCCCCCTGAGCTGGAAGATAGGGAGCAGAATGAAGCCCCCATAATCCAATGGGAAATGGTCAGCAACCTGCTACACCACTGGGACACACACAACTCTATGGGGCCACGTGCGATCCACCCAAGGGTACTGAGGGAGCTGGCAGAGGTGCTCACCAAGCCACTTCCCATCATTTATCAGCAGTCCTGGCTAACCAGGGAGGCCCCAGTTGACTGGAGGTCAGCAAATGTGATGCCGATCTACAAGAAGGGACAGAACAAAGATCC
>NW_009620554.1:12039-25692 GCF_000690535.1 Cariama cristata | reverse complement strand
ATTGCCCCAACCCAGGTGCAGGACCTCGCCCTTGGCCTTGTCAAACTTCATGAGGTCTGTACAGGCGCACCTCTCTAAGCCTGTCCAGGTCTCGCTGGATGCCACCCTTTCCCTCCAGCATGTTGACCGCACCACACAGCTTGGTGCTGTCGGTAAACTTGCTGAGGGTGCACTCAATCCCACTGTCCATGTTGCTGACAAAGATGTTAAACAGCACCGGTCCCAATACCGACTCCTGAGGAATGCCACTCATCACCGATCTCCACTTGAACATGGAGCTGTTGATCACAACTCTTTGAGTGCGACCGTCCAGCCAATCCCTTATACACCAAGTGGTCCATCTGTCAAATCCATGTCTCTCCAAATCCAATCACTCTGTAGCCCTCAAAATCAAACACAAATTCAGGGAGAAGGATTCACAGAAACAGCATTTTATATCTAGCAAAAGGCTGTAGAATTTTGAAACTAAGCCGTACTGCAAAGCTGATTTTGCAATTTGTCAAATACAATGTCTTTAAGCTATATTCAGCTTGTCCTAGTTTACAACTGGAGGCTTTCCTTTTATCCTAAGACACAGTTCTGAGTAACAACAAATGGCACAATGTAACTGGGTGACATCTGAAATTTATTTATTGTTTAATGCAATGAAAACTTTTTTTTTTTTTAAAATCCCCACCTTCTTTGCCAATGGTGGTTATTAGATCTTCAGTTTCTGTGGTGTTCCTACACATGCAGAAGTATTGGATTGTCTCCGGCTGCTGGGAGCTCTTTTCTTCGTAACAAATGTCAAGAGCTGTTTTGCTAATTCTTCTCCTACATGTCATCCTTCTTCATTTATTCTCCCAATGACAATGATATCTTTTCCAGAGACACGTCTTCCCAAGCTGCCACTTAATTTATTTCTTTCTCTGTCTTGCCTTGAGGAACACAGTAAGCATGAGTACAGTGCAGGTTTCTCACGTTTGTTTAGATTTAATTTGTTCGGTAGAGTTTTGTAGGTCTGGCCAAAGTAGGTATAAATCTCTTTTTATTTTTTAAATAAAGCTGGTTTTCTTATGTATGTTAAACATGCATGCAACATTATAATGATTGATTAATGAATAAAATTATTTTATGACTATAGGGTCCTTTATGACTTTCCAGTCTGATCTCTAAATAGTCCAGCCAAAGGTTCCACCATGTCCGTCATGCTGTTGAGCTACATCTGATCTTTCATGAAAATACCTGACATTGACTTAGAGAATTCAAGTAACAAAAAACCTTTAACATCCCCAAACAAATTAACAGCTAACAAATGCTGCTGTTGAGACTGTATACCTTTAAATTCCCCTCCCCTAAAATGTTTTCAGCTTCTTGCAGAGTTTTGTAGAAATATCGGCTTTTGTTAGATTTTTCCACAAAGTTTGTGTTAAGGTGAACACTTATTCTCTTTCTAGATTTCTTCTTGTAATAATTTCTATTGTTATGAGAGTTTCTGCTGCTGCTGTTTTTAATCTTTTCTGTTCCTATGTTCTCTCTCAGGAGGAAACATGCTTGTTCTCTGGCCTGTTGCTCCCTTGCTCACTCACCTTTCTTTAAATAAACATTTGCTTATCACTTCTTTCATTGGTGTCTAAGACGGCTATTGTAAGAGTAATACACAATCTAAATGCAAGAAAATAAAAATTAATGGATGCTCAATTTTCTTCAAAGATCATGAAGGATCCAGTGAAAGTTCATGGGAGCTGGATGTGTAATTTACCTATCTTGAAAATCCTGGCCGCAGGCAATATTATTATCTATTATGAAGCAGTAGCATGAGTCAGACTCTTTCCACCCCACAGGAAGATTTCTTTTGCTAACCCAAAGTCCACAGTAAAAAAAGCAATCAGTAAAAGAAAAAAGACAGAGGAAAGGATCTCAAATCTTGTCTTGGTGTATATGAGCTCAGAGACAGCAAAAGCTCTGAAGATATAATGATTTGTACTAGATGAGAAATAACTCAGGTTAACGAAACATCAAAACAAGGAAGGAGATACAGACTTCACAATATTCCAATAATACTTTTAAAATAAATAAAATTTATCTAGTAGAAGGAAAGGATATGAATACAATTAGTAGGAGATGGCAGTTGGAAGAACAGAAAGAGAATGGCAAAAGGAAAATATGAGAAAGAATGAGAATAACTATCTAGCAGATGTATTCTACACTGATGGGCATAGAATTATCATATGTTCTAACTTCCTCCCTTAGTACTAGAAATACTTCCAAATCTCCAGAAATGTTATTAAATAATTCTTCACTTAAAATGTTACCTTCCAAAAAGATGTTTTGCACACACATTTAAATCAGTTTGCAATATTGTTGGAAGCAGTTTGTTGCCATTAGATTTTTTAAGGTTTCGGATGTAAAATTATTTTTTCAAGAGATGTTTGCCTCTGTGTCATGCAGTCAAAGATCATACTAGGTAACAAAGTATTTTTTTAGATCCTTGGTGCATGTTTTGTATGTTAAGCAATGGCTCGGTTTGAACATGCTGGTGGGGACTACGTTGCAACAGTGCCTTTAATTGTATCAGAGTGCCTCTATGAAGTTTTTGTTTGGCTTCATCAGGTAAATGAGAGGGCTGATCTGTTTGGTATCAGCTTCACTGCACCTCTTCATTTATGGTGCTGCCTTAAGAAGTCTCATGAAGGTAGAACACCTTGAAGATGCACATTATCTAAACTCTTTCCTCTGAAGCATTAATTCATATTTCTTATACAGGTGCTGAATAAGTGTTTCTTTTACCCTAAAATAGAGAGTGTGTCATGAAAACGTATATTCACACTGCATGGAAAAAAAGCCTAATGTTGTCAAATGTTACTGCAAGGACTGGGAAGACACTAGAAAGTCTATCATTTCACTTGTGAAGGTGTAAGGAAAATCAAACTGCTGAATGAGTATTACAGATCAACTTTAAAAAGGGAATTCATGCTTCTGCTTACAGACCAAGTTGTCCTAAACAGAGATCCGAGATCCAAAAACTGTTCCCCAGTGTGGCATCCTACCTACACATGCTGTCTTAAGTGTTAAATCGAGTTCTGGCTTACAGAAAAGAAAAATCTAGATGTTTTCCATTTGTTTGAAACAGATTTTCCATGGTGGCTGTGAAAAATATACATTCTTAATTACAATGGATTTACATTTCTTATATACAGCTAGTTTTATTTCTCTTATTCAAGAAAGCACAATCTGTTTCACTTCTAAAGGAAGAGTCTAACTGCCTGCATTCATCTAGCAAAAACTTAAAAGAGAAGATCAGTATTTTCACCCTTCTCCCCAAAATAGTACCTGAGACCTGTCTGACCAGTCTAGAAGATAGGTTTCAAAGTCAAGGACCCTTAAAGGACATCCAGAAACTAACTTCATGTGATTAAAAGAGTTTGCTTAGTTTCCCAGCTGGTTCATAACCACTGTAATTCAAGGACAGTCATTCCATGAAGGTTCAGCAATAAAAGATTTCCTTCTCTAGGACTTTGAAATGTTTTGTTCTGGTGCATTCCAAGAGAGACCCTGTGGAAATCTGAGCTATTCCTTAAATTAAAAAAAAAAAAAAAAAAAAAAAAAAAAAAAAAAAAAAAAAAAAAAAAAAAAAAAAAAAAAAAAAAAAAAAAAAAAAAAAAAAAAAAAAAAAAAAAAAAAAAAAAAAAAAAAAAAAAAAAAAAGTCTATTTTTCTTTTATAGTTACATTGAAAACAGTCAGTTACCTCTATTCAGCAAGATAATTCAGTCTGATTCTGGATTCTGCATTGATTTCACTATCGATTTCTATCCATTTACCGATGTTTAACAATTGATATCTATTTGAAAAAAAAAAAAAAAGTCTTGAAATTGGAATGATCTGTAAGTACTTCAGCAGAGTAGTCAAAGACATCATTATAACAATGTTTGAAATGTGCCCTTATCCGTATAGGAATTTCCTCAAACCAGTATTTTGTCGAGAAATTTCAATAAACTCCAATTTTCCAGCAGTGTGTGAATTACCCTGTCCCTCAGATTCACGAGAAAGGTTTGCGTTGTGCAGGCTTGTCAACCTGCAAATTTTGTGAGTATAATTCGAATGTTATCTTTACAAAATAAAGTCAACTCAATCTTCACATTTGGAGGTGAGGAGAGAGCTTTTTACTGCCTTTTAAACAACAGGAAAAGGTGAGAAACAGCAGCAATCACAAGAATATGAAGTGCTGAAATATACAATTAGAAGAGGTGTCTAAAAACTTAATTGGACAATGACATGCTGTCACTAGCCGCTTAAATGCAATCCTGTAATGACATTTGCTATAAACCATGTCAAAATGAAAAATAAGTGTAAGCTGACATGTGGAGTGTCTGAGATTTCTGTGCTGCTGATGGATATTCCTACGGAAGCAGAACAACTGACAGGAACATAAACTTCAGCAGTGATTACCCTGTAATTAAATGGAAGCAATAATGGATCAAGGTAACAAAACGTGGAACAGGACCTATGAAGTATGAACAAATGTTGACTCAGTAATTCTGCTGAAAGAGTCCAAGATCTAGGCATAACAGTAAGAGTTGTCTGGTTGTCTCTGATGCCAGATGTGTGTGCCTCCTGTAAAACAAAGCAGTCAGTTCCTTTTTCCCCTTATTGTGTCACATTACATACAGGTGTATAGCTCCTTGGTAATTGGGAAGGACCTTGGTAGTGCTTTTCCTGATATAACACAATGGATCTCACAATCCCCTCTGCAGGTTCACCTCCAGGAGTACTTTCCCGGACTTTCTCTGATTTTCACTAGGAGCAGATATGTGTTTTGGCCCTGGCTGTCAGACTCCAGCCTAATTTTCAGTTTAATAGACCACACAGTATTTTAGGACAACTCTCTCTGGTTTATTTTAGTGCAGTCAACATAGTGAAGCAAGTGCTAAGTGCTGAGTTTTCAGCTCAGGAGCCCAGGGCAAAAAGTATTTCTTCTCTCCCACACACTTTATCTTGCACGAGTTATTTCAAACAAATCTGAATAGAGATCTAATAACATTTAATTATGAAACCCCAAATACAATCCATCTGCTTCAAGTACTTCAAGGTTAGAACATGAGCTCTTGAATGTTTCCTACTCTTTACTAATAGACAACAGTAAATGGAATTTGATAAATAACTTCAAGTAACATTCTTGGGAAAAAATGAGCATTTCGTAGAATCACAGAATCATAGAATGGTTTGGTTGGAAGGGATCTTAAACCTCCCCTAGTTCTAACCTCCCTGCCATGGGCAGGCACACCTCCCACCAGACCAGGTCGCTCACAGCCCCATCCAACCTGGCCTTGAACACTTCCAGGGATGGGGCATCTACAACTTCTCTGGGCAACCTCTGCCACTGCCTCACCACCCTCACCGTGAAGAATTTCTTCTAGATATTTAATCTAAATCTACCCTCTTTAAGATCATTACCTCTTGTCCTATCACTGCATGGCCTTGTAAATAGTCCTTTCGCAGCTTTCTTGTAGGCCCTCTTGTAGGTACAGGAAGGATGCTGTCAGGTCTTTCTGGAGCCTTCTCTTCTCCAAGCTGAAGAACCCCAACACTCTCAGACCATTTTCATAGGAGAGGTGCTCCAGCAATGGCTTTAAACTGGAAGAGGGAAGATTTAGATGACGATCATCTAAATGATCATCTTCGTGGCCTCCTCTGGACTTACTCCAACAGGTCCATGTCCTTCTTGTGTCGGGGGCCCCCAGAGCTGAACACAATATTTCTTTCATCAAATGCATTTTCTATTATTTACCAACTCGTAGAGTTAATTTTAATAAGCTGAGAGCAAATAATACTAACAGTAAATAATTCACCCTAAATTCTGTATTGAATGCAGCAGACCCTTACTAATCCACATTTTGCTAATCCTCACTCTTTATAACTCACACAAAAGAGTCTCTCTCTTCACCTCCTGTCTCTTTGCAAAGATTTAATATCATAATGTTTCAGTGACTTCTCAGACTGTTGGAATCTCATTATTTATACAGCATAAATAATTAAACTAGACCCTCTTTTTAAAATTAAATGAGCCATGTATTTCTGAACTAGTTACCTTAGTCATAAATTGTGCCAAAATCTGATCACCTCTTACATGCAATTAAAGTGCTCACTGACCTCTTGCACTGAGGCTTCAAAATTAGGAAAGTCACCCAGGCAAGGACAGACTGTATGGGATGCAATAAGCACAGCTTATCTGTCAGCAGTACGGTGCTTATACTTTTTTCCCCCTATTTTCTTGGAAGCCAAAAGCCATTGGTTTTGGTGAACATGCGTCCAGGTTGTTCTGACGCTCACTCAGTCGTTCACAGTCTCCCACACATTGGGACTATTGTCACACGCCTGCACCCAGCGGTACTTGTGGAAACCTCAAATTTATCATTAAGCAAATAGTTTTCCCCTTGCTCTTACTTTCTAGTTGCTAGTCCATCACTGAGCAGAGGGTATCACCAAGGCTGATGTGGGGATTAGTTCCCAGTAGCTGTACGGTGCTTGTGTGGCCCAGGAGATACGGAACCCTTTTCAAGGGCTGACTGCTATGAAGGCAGCTCAGAAAGAGGGGTCTCTCTGTGATTGCTTCTGTTTTAGGTTATTTGCTAAAATAATATTTTTTATTTATCACTAACATCATTTCTAGGCATGTTTTTAAGACATTAAAAAATTGAGGATACAATATAACAAAGTCCTTTGGCCAACAGGGCAGTATGTATGGCAGTATACAAGCAGCGTGTTTTGTTATGCAGGGAAAGTTCAATAATTTAGATGCATGACTTGTTTTAAACCTCCTAGTGTAATATTTGTTCTGAGTTACCTGAATAAATCTCTGTTTAATCCCTTGGTGATGACAGTCAGAATTTCTCAACTCTAAGCTTTATGCGTTAACACTTAGCATTTGGAAATCCTGATTAGCAACACAGGCATTTGGAGGGGCAGAACCAAACAACAGACAAGGCTTGTGGAAAGCTGTTTGTAGTGAAGACAGCTAAATAAATAAAACACGCTTCCTTCACCACTCTTAGTGTAGCCACTTGGGCTGGGTATTTGGTACTGAAAAATGCTTACAAAATAAAAATATCTGTCCTGAAGTTGTTCATTGTCTCACAGCCAACACTCATCAGTATACAGGATAGGGTATTAGCTGTGAATATTGAAGGTGTGAATACACTTTACTTGTGCAGACAAAACTCCCAATGAATTTAGTTTGGGTTACATGCATGTAATTGCAGTGGCTTGGTCTCTTCATGTATGTGTTAGCTGAAAACAAATGAGACTTGTTTGATGTTTCACATTGCACCATGGATAAAAGATCTGTAGCGAATAACAAACCTATTGCTTTGATCCTGTGTTGAAACGCAGGAATGTAGACTACAGTCTCAATCCAATTGTCAGACACAAGACAACATTTCTGATCATAGCACTGGCTGAAGGAAGGGTATATATCTTGGGTTTTTAATTAAAAAGACGGAGAAGAATACATTTTTTCTTGTCTTAAGTAATTACTTTCTTGCATCTCAATCAGCAGTGCACATTCTGCTGTCAAGAAAGCAACTATAAAAACAACCCCACAAAACTCAGACTGAGAATAATGTAACACAGTGGCTGCTGCATGTAGAGGCTAGAAAAAAAAACCACCTCGCCTGTCCTCTATTGCAGATGGTGCTTTGCAATTAATCAGATAAACACTGATACATTTAAAACTCAAAACAACAGAAATACAGATTGAGGTTTTATTTGATGGATTATTTATTTGATGAGTTTATTTATTTATTATTTCCAACCATTTGAATGGAATTCGTAGTCTGAACAGTAATAGCCGCACACCTTAGAAAGCAGAACCTGTAACAAAAATCAGCTTATAAAAAGTGTAGAAACTTTAGCAAATTGGAAGAGCATAGATAGAAAAAAAAAAAAAACCAAACTCAAAAATCCTGTTACTTTTTTTTTTTTCAATGGAAAGAAGATTAAGCTTGAGAGTGCTTAAATTGTCACTTATTGAGAAGTGGGAAAACATGTACTAAAGAGCAAAAAGCGTATCAGAAAAAGATTGCTAGACTATATTATAGTTTCAGAAATAATGTCTAAGTTAAATATATAAAACAACTAGAGAATGAATGGTTTTTTTACTTTCAATTTATTTCAATATTCTTATAAGATACCAAAATACATCCAAAATAGAATAACCTAATTAGTCTGGAAGATCAATGGAAACTTTCTCCACCAGAGAGCTAACCGTTTTAGTCACCTTTACCTTCTGGATAGTCAAATTAAACCCAAGAAATGTATCACTAAAATAGATATTTTTGAATGTAAAGATCCCTAGTGAAAGGGAGAAAGTTTGTTGGTTATAAGGACTGGAAATCAGAGTGCTATGGAGATGTGTGATTAATGTCTTGTACTAAGATTTCAATTTATCCTATTTTAGTTTCTCTTTTTCTTCCTGCATTCCTAAGAAAGTATACTTCATATTACCTGAAGAAGCAGGAAGTATCAATATAGTGAAACAATAATATTTTTTTCTTGGCTGGACTACTTATGTATGTGAAAATATGACATTTTAACTATTAGAATAATTATCGTATTCAGGACAAGATCATACAAATTAAGACTACAGTTATTCAAAAGTTCATTTCAAGACTAATGGCAGAGGAAAATGTTTATACATGAGCATCACATAATGCTGAACCAAATGCTGATTTTTCCTCAGGAAGGTCTGGGACTGTGGTTGCAAATTCATGCTAAAATGAGGAAAACCTTCAGTTCACTCAGATGGGACTTGGGGAAGATCTTGAACTTCCCTTCTCCTTTTCTACTCTCGTGCACCTTCAGTTTTCTGAAAAGTGCTTCACACTCTTATTCTCTGCCTCAATGTACAGCCAATGAATAGGAAGCGAAAAGAGTATGACAATGTTAGGCTCTGATTGTCTTTTAAAATGAGTATAATTATTTTTGTATCAATGTTGTCTTCACAGTCTCATATCCAACTGTCCCATAAGACTAAGAAATAAATTCACATGAGCAAATACTTCCTGATGTATCATGAGTGAGAGTCATAGAGTACAGAATTATGGAGAACAGTATAAACAACATAGATAAGAAAACATATAAGCACTTATATGAGCACATTGTGGTACTTTGGGACCTTCAGTACACCACATTTTGCCTTTCCTAGATAACTCTCTGTGCAGTGTTTCAACGGGTTCATTCTCCAAAGGAACGGGCCAAGTCATCAGGCAGTGTGAATAAGTATGAATGCCAATTTTGCTGAAATGAAAGTGCAATATACACCATATGCAAAGACTGCTTTAGGATTGAGTATGTAAAGAGCAGAAACATTTGTTCAGGCTTCTCCAGGAATACTTTATAACAGCAAAGGAGCAACAGATAACAGCAAAGGATCAACTTTATGACAGAAGTTACTCAGCTGTTCCATTGGTCATTTAGAGCCACATTTTTTAAAATTATTTGGTCACTGAAAACATAGAAATATTTCTTCTTTGCAGTGCCATGCCAGTTCCTGTTTATTCCTTCTGATATTTTATTTTTAAAAAACCCTGCAAATCTCTAATTAAAAAAGTCAACATGCATGATTAATTACAAATCAAGAGTATTTCAAAAGCAGGAAAGAAAATAAACAACTCTGGTAAAATGAACAGATGGGATTACAAACTAAATTGCCGTCATTAGCATTATGAGTCCTATAATTAGTTATTAGAATAACAATACATATCTAATATTAATATGAGATAACACAAGTGTTATTATAGGGATAGAAGAAGAAAAGAAACTTGGAAAAGCTGTAGTTAAGGATAATTGAAGTCTGACTTCCTGCTAATACGTAGGTTTGACTTGCAAGACTCTTGTGGAGAAAAATTCTGATTTTGTGGACATAATTCTGTTTTACTCAGTTTTAAACCAGAAACTGGCCTCAGTGATGTCCCCATATTACAGCACTCTGTATTATGGAGAGGATCTTCTACTTCCATGGTTACGTTTCATACAGTCTTAAGAGCATTGCTAATAGTAAAGTATTCTGTGCTTGATCTAACTTCCATTGAAACCGATAGAAGGGTTACAAGGGTTATTTGCTTATGTTGCTTTAATTAACTGAAATTAATGAGGATGTATCAGCTGTGTCTTGTTATGTGTGACAACTGATAGTTTTTCCATGCCATTTTCCACATTCCTGTGCTGGCAGCTCTGTAGAGATCCACTAATGTCAGATCTCTGAACAAGATCCTGACAACAAAAAACAGTTTTACCTCATCAGAGCACCTAGTGCTGCCAGAGAATAGGTGTACAGCAATCTCCAAGTGAAAGTTTGGATTAATTGAAGCCTTCTAATGCAGCTGACCCTGTAAAATTTCAGGTACTTTGTATTTTCTGTCTAGAAACACATGATTTTTTGGTTTATTTGATGAGTCTAAACCTGGCTTTTCGGTGCGATTTGTGCTCTAAAAACTTACCACATGTATAGAGAAGAAGATTTTTAGAATAATGTGTATATTGAATACTGGCATCACTGGGTCTGAATAAGACTATGAGCAAGTGGAATGGCCTTTTATTGTTGAAAAGGGCAATGATCTCCTTAATTCCCAATAAGTAAAATGCAGGTGAGGGTGTGTAAACCATGAATAAAAGCTGTATATGAGGTAAAACAGTGCTTTTCCACAGTTCTTCTAACAGGTTGTGGTTTATATGGGTATAAAGTCTGGTGCCACATGCGTGCTACATAGGACTCAGCAAGTTTAAGTCAATTCAGGAAATTATGATGAGTTGTCAGGTTACATGAAGCAAAAACTAAACCTGAACAATAAACACTGATATAATTCATAGAAAATAAAAGTCAGTTATAAGATGTGGGGTTTTTTTCTCTTAATTTTGAGTGGTTTTGTTTGGATTAGAGAACTAGAAAATCTAGTTGAAACAATTGTATAGTTAGTTCCATTTAATGGCTGTTATATAGTCAAATATACATTCAGAAGAAAAATGTTAATTGCTGATGTGCTGAATATACTGTATGGGTAACATTTAATTGCAAAAAGATATCATTCTGAACGACTGCTATTTTCCTATCTTCCTAAAATGAATCTACCAAAAAAAAAAAATACACACTGTAAGCAAAATTGAAGTTCAAAGATCTAATTGCTAATTCAAGGAGGCGTTAAGCGTATGCTTAACTTTGACCAAATGCTTAAAGCTATTAACTTCTAGGACCATAAAGAAGTGCTTAAAGTTAAATGGATGCTTAGGTTATTATTCACACAGGGTTGCCTTCTTGAATCTTACTCCCCTACCAATATTAGCACTCTCTTTTGCAGCCAGTCCCATTGAGATCAGTGGTACAGATTGTCAAAAAAACCCAACAAACCCACCTGTTATTGACCATGAAAAGGAAGCAAAACCTGATTCTGATCTGTACATATGGGTTTATTATTGCAGTGAACTATATTTTTAGCCACTATTAAATGTCAACAGAGAAAAACAGGGGTTAGCCATCTATTTACTGTGCCTGATAGTTAAAGGCAGGCAGATAGCTAGCTGAATATTTGCACCTGTAGTTAACTGTGAATGCAAAGAAGTAGCTGCCTTTGAAAACCAGGACAGGACTTGTTTTTGGGGACTCCCAGAAAGTAGGTAGCCTGGGCGGGAAGCTGATGTAACACAGTCTGGAGTAAAACTGCTTTATTTTTTTCACAAGAGTAAGCATAAGAGAAATTCAGCCTCTTAATTTTGAGCCATAAAAACTTCTCTACCAACATGGATCTGGGGGAACACTAGCAAATCTGAGTTTCATACAGAACAGGCATATCACAGCTACTCATGATGGTTAATAAATGGGCTATTAGTCTAAACCAGCCTTGAAAGAATAAATCAGAAAATATGCTTGCTGTTTTCACTTATTCTTTACTGACTGAAGAAGATAATTTATTTGTGTTAATTATGTACTCTCTAAATGTCTGAAAATCAGATCTTGAATTTTGTGTTATGTCATACTTTGATTTCCCCTACACCACAGACCAAAGTCTTCCCTTTGACTTTCACTTGTTTTGCACCGGCCCAGAATCAATTCCAGCTTATCAGTATCAGACAAACTGTGTCTTGTTGGGGAAACTGAAAAAGCAAGATAATACGTAAGAATTTTAGCAAGTTTTGAGACATGTATTTATTTTAGTCAAGTACACTCTATTGGCATAAAATTATTCTTTAACGCTTTGGAATTTTAGATAAAAGTTCCCCATAGAGATATTGGTTGTGAAGGTTGCCTTTCTTTGCTTTCCAAACCAAACCATACTACAGCCATATGACTTCCTAACACCAAAACCTCCTCTCTAAAAATATGCGGCCTCTCTCCCCCACAAAATAAGGATGTTGCCTGGATTTTATGGATTTCATGTTCTCTGTAATTGTTTCAGTGATTGCTTCAGTCTGTGCTTGGAGAATAGGTAAACAGCTCAAAAGATGAAAAGAAGGAGTATAAATGTAAAATGCTAACTTAAATTTGCCTTACATACATCACCCTACTTGGATTTATTGCTAACTACTTAAGTACATAACCACAAAATCTCGAATGCTGTATTAAAAGTCAGTAGAGATGTGATTGTCCCGATTCTTTCCTCTCTCTCTCTTGAGCTCAGTCCCATTTGCCAGCTGGCCAGCCCTCCCTTACTCCTTGTTTTTCCAATGAACGAAGTGTTTAAAAACCCCAAACCAAACAAACCGAAGAGGCATTGACATAAAAATGACAAACACTCAGGATCATAGCAAGAATGATGCGAAGCAACAGCTGTCCTGCTCAGCCTGACTCTCCCACGTCCATCTGCAACCTCAACCATCTGCACAGGGGAAAGAAATTGAAGAAAATAAAACTGCAGAAACAAGAGCTGTGCTGCTGTGTTTGCAAAGCAGAAACACCCTGATTGCCCAGCACAAACAACAGGTTTTGAATGTCATCACCAACAGAGAGGAAGAATATCTACCTTTCAGTCCACTCTCATGCCATAGGGTATTTTTTATATACTGTAGGGCAAGCAAACTTCTAGCAAGAACTGGGTGGCCTCATCCCAGGTCATACATCATGCACTAATCTAACCTGAGGGTTATCAAAATCAATTAAAAGATTCTGTAGGGTGAAAGTCTTTTGAAACAAGTTTTCTTGAAAAGAAAAAGAACTCTCCACCAGAAACCTTCAGCAAATTGGACAAGTTCTGAAATTGAACTATTAGGTGATGGCATGCAAATAAAGTTCCCCTGTCCTTCTCATTTCCAAACTCCTATGAAATCTGTAGCTAAGGATGAAATCTGCTATAATATACAACTTTTTTGCAAGAATAAATATTTGCTTGGTGTCCAGGAAAATCTGCGTAATTGAGATCAGGATAATTTGCTTGGATGCCTGGCAAACCAGCCCGAATTCAAGTCTCTTACCCATTTTGGAAAGGGCTTCTGGAAAGATTAGAAAAAACACATTCTGCCTCAAACAAACCTTGGTATGAATTGTCTAGTTATCTGGAAATATACCTAGCACTTGAACCCTGCTGGGAAGTATTTGGTACTATTCATTTTCACTAAAGTCTTTATTATAGCAGACATTCAAGTTTTAACAGAAATGACTTTAACCGGAATTTATTGGCCATTCTTTC
>NW_009620554.1:0-12008 GCF_000690535.1 Cariama cristata | reverse complement strand
CCTACACAACCAGTTTTTAATTTAAAAGAACATGTTTCTTACAGTTAGGTTTCGACCCAACTACTTTTACTTAGTGAAAACTCCTTGAAATGGAGTTGTACTACTCACTTAAGGAGAAGTTATTCATGTGAGTAATGGCAGTAGGTCTAAGTCTATAATCCTAAATAAAAGGTTAACTCTTGCAACAAATTATACAGCAGCTGTTTGGCTAGTTTTGCTTTTCCAAAGTAACTTCCAGAGATATATTTACTTTGATTATGCACTACTCCCCAAGATATAACTTATTTTTTATTGGAAATTTTATTTAAATAAGAGTGAGACGTGAATATTTGGAAGAAGGCAGATGTTTCTGAGACATTTTTCTTGCAGGTTGTAGATGATTCACAGGGAAGAAATTTTTTGATGTCTTGCCAGAATACAAAATGCTAGGTCCTTACATGGTGCAAATGAAAGGAGCTCCATTTTCTTCAGTACACATTTATAGCAGCGGTCTGGCTTATATTTGCTTTTGTAGATATCTTTCACCCAACTGTCTTCGTTTTGAAAGGTCTTTGCTCAAAGGACAGAAATAGCAGCTGTAATACCTGACACTGGACAGAGAAAACTTCGGAATTACAAAAAAGTGGGTAGGAAAAAAAGTCTGCTGACGTTTGAGCTAAGTGCATGAGTGAGGTCTTTATATAAATGGACCATAATGTGAATACTTTAGAGATGGTCTTAGATGGTAAACTGTTTTTCTGCAGTGAAGTTTGCTTTTAGACACTGTTTTTAGGAGATAGACTATTTTGCTGGCTTGTCTTGTAACACTTTTGTAATACACGTCTTATATGACCCAGGTGCTACAATCATGATTTAAATATTATGATATTTATTATTAAAATATATTGTCGTTTGCTCCCTGACAAAGTAAGGCTAATTCATGAATAAAGCATCCTGGTGAGCTATGGAAATAAGATATCTTCAAAATGATAACAAATTCCTAAGCTATAAGAGCTTAAAAAGTAGTACTAAATAGCAACATGTTATTAAGCAGATATTTTATTCCTTATAGCCAGCATTAAATGTTTATTTCCCAGCTAAAACATAAGGCAAATAACTATTACAATTACAGATGAAAGGGAAGGCATGCATCCCTTTGAATCTCTACAGCAACAGTTTTGCCAATGCTTATAATAAACAAATGGGTTTTATCTCAAGGAATTGAAGATTAAATCTGATATATAACTGTGAAATAAATAATATAGGCATCTTACACCTGCTTACAGGATAAGGTCTTAACTGTTGTCTGGGTAGGATTAATAGCAAGGAGTTATTCAGATTATCAGTGGACAAAAGAAGATTTATATATTCAAACTGCAAAACAGTAATTTAGCATTATTTTTTTTTCAGTTTTGCATTTGTCACAAAACTTCAGCAAGTACAATGAAATGTATCTGTATTTTCGCTTTAATCTTAAAGGAAGATATGTTCAATTGTATCTGGGTATGTATGTATCTTCCACACATCTTTTTAATGTATTCTCTTCGGTGGTAAGAAGTATAGGGAGTATTCAGCCTTAACAGCATGTGTTTCTTCCAGAAATAATTCTGTTAAGATTAGGTTCCTCCATCTCCATGTTTATCTACATATCTTCTTATTGAGCATTTTCTTTTTTCCCTTTGCGACTTTTTGTCTAAAAGTAATTGCTGAATTTTCTCATCAGAAATGTGTATGCCCCTCTAAAAGGAAACAAGTACCTTTCTATAGCACACCAATGCCATTGTTAGTCCTATCTGTAACCTTAAATGGTTTAGTTTACTACTTTGTCGCTGGGTATCTTGTTTTACAACCTGAATTTCTCTTTTTAAATAAATTCTCAGATATAGAATGAAGGCAAGATCCTCCCGTTGTAGATGGCAACAAATGTCTTAAATTTTTTCCATTGTAAGAACAAATAACCAAATTAGAATTTGCCTAGGGTATTAATCCAGTCTAGGAAGCATGATGTATTCATCCCACTGCTGAAAAAAAGCCATATTTATTTATGGTGGTTTGTTAGATATGGATTCAGATTTGTAGGTTAACATTCAAAGAATAGAACAATGCTTATTTCTACAGCTTTGATTTTTAAAATAAGACTAGTACTGTGAGCGATGTGCGACAAGAACTCAATTGTCAGGAGTGCACAAGAGAATAACTTTTAGTCATTCTCAGTTATTTTTATACCTCTTGATTTCTTTAAATAAAGTATAAAAATTTGGCACTTCATGCATTCATGTTTCTATATTTAGTTCTGGAAAGGGTAAAAGAGGAAAAAAAAAAGAAAAATATCATGATAGTGAGCAGTGGGCTGTTTCACTCCCAACTAAATGGCCATTTTCATAGAAAGATTAATTTAGGAGATATTCCATAATTTCTGCCAAGTGTGCTATTGGCATTGGCTTGTAAGAGGCCCAGTAACTCACCTTCCAAGTTCTTCAGAAAGACTCAAAGTACTAGTACTCTTTGTTGGTTTAAAACAAACCAAAAACCAACTCAAGCCTCCTTGTATCTTTTGAGCTGTGTTTCCTGCCTATATCCTAACACCAGAATTATCATTATGATAGACTATTTATGCTTATAGGCATATAAGCTTACATAATATGTACCTGGAGATAAATTTGGCTGTGCATTGCATAATGCTGTTAGAACTGCAATATGGAGGCAGAGGAATAACTGAAGATAAAATCCTCAGTGGTGAAATACCTGATGATTCTGCAGGTGCACAGAGCATACTAACATGGTCTGGAGATGAATTTACAGTATGGGAAATTAGATGTCACCTGAATTTTGACTGCATACCTGTGCATAGTAAATAATCGTGAATGCTGAAATATTGGGTGTGCTTTATGAATATATAAATATGCATTAGCATTTGGTATGCAGGAAGGGTATGTGTCAATGGAAAAAGGCTTACTCAGAGATGGGCTATGAATATGCAGCAGCTGAACTTTACTCCTTTACTGAATTTTGTAGTTCAGCATTTTTATTTTTATTTTTACATTTTCTGTTACGAAGAAGCAGCTGGCTACAGTATCAGCAGTTACCTTCAAAGCCTCTTGCCCTAGATTTCATAGCGGGGCACAGATGAGGCTGGATCTTTTCCGTGCTTAACAGACCAGAGCTGAGAGATTTTGGTGTATCACAGTGCCGCATGTGTGACACGCTGTGCGCCGTGCTCCTTTGTTAGTGGCCTGCAGCTCTTCTCTATGCCAGAATTTACTGTATGGGAAGCATTTTATAGTCCCTTCTTTTGCCATCCCTGCTGGCACAGCCGCCTGTGCTCCTCTGCCCTGTACCATGCAGCAAAAAAGGAGTGACCAGAAAAAACTAGTGGGTTGAATGAGGTCGTTAAACTAAGGCAGTTGAACAAGTCACTTCATCTAAAACTTTTAAATGTGTGTGAATCTTTGTTTAGTCACATAAGTCAAATGTTCTCATTTCCAAACCTGTTTCAAGGGAAATTAAGCATTCAGCATTTCTAACAATTTTGTCAATGTGGAGACAGGTACGGATTATTTAATATCCTTACATTGTAATAGCCTTTGAAAATAGCCTTTCATTTTAATGTAAACCGAGCTCTAGTTCCATTCTGGGTTTTAATTAAATCAGTATGAAGATTTGTTAAAAAAGCATAAATTATTATATTTAATAAATGGCAACTACTATAGAAATAAGATATAAAATAAGTAATCCTATACTTTGCACTTGTTTAATTTATGTGACATTGAGGCTTAAACTTACCTAAAATAACCAGGATTTAGGAAATGTTAATATTATTTTGATTTAGCTTTTGTATTTGCTTCTTTTTTAGCAATATTTCCTGACTTTAACAAGTGCCTCAACACAGAAAAAATTCAGTTAGTGATCAAATAGAAAAAAAAATTCTAGGTATCTTGATATCCTGGAACAAATTGTGGCTATGTGTGACATTTAGATATTTTTATTATTGACATTAGCTCCAAAAATACTTATTGCAGATACCAACAATTAGTGATACTGATTATGCATTTTAAATTTCAGCATTTCTTTCTCCCTCTTTTTTTTTTTTTTTTTTTCTCAGTGAATACTCATTACCTGGATAAGTAGCCCATTTCTCTTGCTAGCCTTTTTTTTACGTAAGGAATTACAGGTGATGACTCAGAATTACCTGTTAGAATTAATTCTATTAGGAATATATTCATTGGTTTCTTCTAAGTAGTAATTTATCAGATTTGAGTATAATATATTGATAATTCTCCAAGCACTGACAAAACAGCTTTCTGAGATATATTTAAGCCTGTTCGAACAGACCAATTTATATTTCCTGCACATTCTGGGGTTCAGAGAAATATGCTGTGGCTGATGTAGGAAGGCAGACATCGGAGTCTGAAAAAGCTTGCTGTATAATTAAGTGATAATAGTACCATCGCGCTGTTTTATGAGGCAGTAACACAGTCCCCAAGTGAATAAACTATGAAGCCGAAGGCTGCGCAGTTTATTCCAATGAGGGAGCTGGATCGTTGCCAAAAGCGTTGCTACAACAGCACCATTAAATTGGTATGCTATAAATGTTTAATTAAATAAAATTTGGTGTGGATTCTTGCAGATGGTATAGAAAATAATGTTATAGTTTGAAAATTAAGAGAAAGTGCCAACAGAGACATTTGTGGGGTCACTGCTTTTGACGCATGCCGTCAGGTGGTCTCCTATTCAGTACATCAGCTTGTGAAATCAGAGGGGATTTTTGAGGTGCAAAAGGTACTGAAATGAGAAACACTGTATATAGTGTCAGTGTAGTGGGACACTGATGTTATTCTCAGTGCTACTATCTCTTCTGAATTTTACAGCTAGGGGATTAAGGCACAAAAACGCTAAATGAGTTGTAAAGCAAGAAGCTGAAGTTTTGGTCCCTGCTCCAGTGTGATGGCTGTGATCGTTATCATATTTTTCTCTGTAAAAGACAGATGGAAATGTTTTTGGAAGATGTGCAGCCCACAGCTTAGAAATGCTTGGAAAGTTATCTGTAAAGCCCAGCAAGACCTGGGTAGGAACCAGCAAGGCACTGGTGTGGTTCCTGAGACAAATCTCCCTGAAATTCAATCCTGACAGCTCTGCCGAGATTTCCGGATAAAGGTACTAATTTAATCTAAATATTTGGATGCAGATACCTACTTGCACTAGCAACTGGATGGAGGCCACCAATTCAGTTCGTATAAATGACAAAACAGCTGCCAAACTGTCATGGTTTTGGTCAAAAGCCAGCTTTCAAACAACGATCTCCTAGTGATGAAAGTCTGTGGGTCTGTGGTTATTGATCCTCTTAGACCTCTTGCTGTACCTCACCTCCATTGAAATGTACTCAGGGAATAAGGGTGGCAGAGTGGCAGCAAACAGAGCGCACCTACTTCTTTGGCAGATTAAATATACTAATAAAAAATTCTACTCCTGCCACAGAGACCAGTTTGGACTTTCATTTCCAATGTAAGTGCCAATAAATACTTGCAAGCTAGATGTATCAAATGTCTTGCATCACATTGGCTAGAAATGCTGTAGAGATGAAAGATTATATGGTATCAGACAAAATCAATAACATACAATAAAAAAGTGTGGAAAATAAAATTTAAATAAAAATAGAAACATAGATGCTTGAGAATGAAACAAGAATAAGCTTTTCTTCTGTGTTTCTGAAACTATGTGCTTCAGAAGACCAGGCTATTGCATTCTGCTTTGATGCTCCAAGGCTGTGAAACATTTGCAAGGGGAACATAAAATTAGCAATCAATGCAACTGATTAAGAATATCGGTTGGAATGTTTTAGAATAAAACCCAGCATTTTTTAACTGAAAAGTTAATGTGAAGTTACTGTTTTGAGATGTTAATTGAAAACAGAACAAACTATTTCCTAACTAGTCCTATTAAAAACTTTTCTCATTGGACTCGAGTAAACTTAATAAAGAAATTCCCTTAGCATCATTTGAATTTACATATGCAGTAGACACTTTTCAGTAAAGAGGGTCTTAGTTTGGTACTCAGGAAGGTCTAATCCACAAAAGTATAAGATTAAGATCAAGATTGGGTCTAGGGTTTACAGTAAAAATGAAATAATTATAGGTTTCTCCGTAAAGAACCCTTTGCTCAACATGTAAACAGTGCCAGAAAGGAGCTAGATATTGTTGTTATGATAGTATATGCATCTGCTCATAACTCATTTTTATGCCTGGATTTTATTCATTGCACACACTGTGACACAACATACTGTGGCTGAACACTAACCCATATTCCCATAATGTCGATAAGAAAGAAAAAAGTCAATACAAAAACACAACACAAAAAGCGGGTGCAGAGAGGGATCAGCAATTTCAGTGGCAGTCGTCTTTTAGTTCCTTACACTTATTTTCAAGCAGCATATTTGCATTAAATCCAATTTCCATAATAGATAACAGGAATGTAATATTGATGGCGGCCGGATGAGGAACACCTTGAAATACCATTAGCTAATTCCTAACAAAATGTGGGTTTTTTTAGATGTGCTATAGATAGAATGATTGATAGATGCAGCTAGGTGTTCCTTCATTTTTGTTTCCTTTCTTCCTTCAAAAGGACTAGTGAGGTTAAAGGCATCATCTCTTCCTGGAGGCCCCATGCCACTTTCTGTTGGGTAGTAACTGTATCAATGAAGTGATGAGCAAATAGAAAAGACATTCAATACTGAAGTGGAGACGGCTGTTCTAAGACGAGAGAATATCTTGGGTGGCTGTTGCCAAACCGCTTCAGCAACATGCTTAAAGGAATTTGTAATACAGATCAATTTCTTAACTTAACGCTGCATTTCAACTTGTGGTTCCATCACTCTCTTGGCACAGTGAATCAGCTGATGTAATGAAGGGATAAAAGAACAGTTGCTCTATTTTATAAAACGATTATATAGTTTCTCAATAGAGAAAATGCAAGATCAAAGGCCAGGGTTTTGGTTTTTTTTTTTTCCCTGTAAAGGAACTAAATAATTGACAAACAAAATGGAATCTTGCTGGTAATCTTTCCTAGACTTTGCAGTCAAAACATTTTAAGTTAAGAAAGAACAGTGAAAACCAAAATAAATATAACCACCTCTTATTTTATTCCGTAGTTCTTGTAATTTCCAAATATAGGTTCGACTTTCTATTCTGCCCTTGTGTAGTTGAGCCTTATCATCCTAGCTTTTTTAGTTGAGCTAATCAGTATTTTTTGGTCGATGTTTTTTGTCCAATTTTCTACATTTTCTCTTTTGCTTAATTGGAACCAAAATAGTTTGGATTGCTGAACTGAATGGAAGTAATTTTTGTCAATTCAGCATTACACTGCTACCGTGCTTCCACACTAACTGGGAGATGTTAGAGTTCAAGTATCTCATCCCTCCAATTTTCTCTTGGCCAAGAAAATCTTTATCATTTTGTAGCTTCCAAAAAGATTTTTGCTTAGTTGTTGTTTTGAGATGATATTTGCAATCTAGAAGCTAATAGAACAGGCAAAGATGTAAATATTTTCCTGTTGGCGACCGCTGATCCATTGAAATGGAAATTAATTAAGTGACAGCATTGTATTTTGACCATTATTTGTGTCAGGAACTAGGAGCAAAAGTAATTTAAAAGCAGGTGCTCTATGTTTGTTTATTTTATAATGTCTTTTTGTCATTAGAATTATTTATATACTGTATAACCTTTCTGATGAACAGAATATAGAAGTGCCATGCAACAGGTAACACACACAGAGCTTTAAAAATATCAGCTTCATAGAACTAAAATAATCCCCTCCATGGAAGGGGAGGGGGATGGGAACTGAAATTCACTCTTTTAAGCCTGTTTAGGAAAAAAAAAAAAATATCAAAGTCACTTTGCTATTTCAGGTCTGAAACTTTAAATACCTAGCAAGCTCTAAAAGTAATACCCCAAAACTGAGTTCCTCCTATGCTGAGCTTTCACACCTGAGCAACCACACAATACAAATCCTTCCTCAACAAAGGATGCAGGATGCAGATGCTGCATCCCAACTGCACCAGGGCTCTTGTGCATCCTCACCTCTGGTGTCCCCATATGGCCCCAAGAAGTCTACCACCTCCTTCTTGTCTGTGTGCCTGGCATTTCCCTATGAGCAAACCTGGCTGAGCTTGGACAAAAAACAGTGGAGAATGGAGAAACAACGGTAATTTTTGCCTGTACTAGATTTGGTAACAAAAATACATATTACTGTGTTGAAAGGAAGATGATGGACGGAAGTTAGGAGTGTGTGTGGATAATCTTAACTTTTAGCTATTAAGATACAGTGCAAAAATTTCAAGAGGTGATTGAAAAAGAAGCCTTAAGAAATAGTCCTGTTGTGCTGGTACTGAGTCATGGCAGTGGAGAGAGTTTTGTGCTCTCGAGTGGTCCTTTAGCAGAAGAGAAATCAAACGGCCCTGCTGCATTTGCTTTGCTGAGACCCTCAAGTCATCCTGCAGTGCTGTGTGGTGTAGCTTGAGCCTTGGCAGAGACTCATTCAGTTGAACTTCTTACAAATCATTCAAGTGGCTTTTCCAGCACATACACGATAGATGCAGCAGAGTGAGCAAGTGCTGTACAAGGTAAAACATGGCTGTAAACAAAAACTTCATTTCAATGGGAAGCTCAACCAAGGCAGCGTTCTTCTGGAGTTAGGTGTATTTCAGTTGGTGGATAGTGTCAAGTGGAATTTGGACCAAAATAATAATATTTGAAGAGATGTAGGTAGAAGATTGTGGAAAAGGACTTAAAGCTGTTGTCACAGTACTGTCATTTATTGGAGAACTTCAAGCTGGAATGAGCGTTTTCAGCTCAAAGGGGTCAAACATTAATTCAGTCACTTTTTGGTGACGTGAACACAATTTTTCATAGTAGTAGCATTATTTCAATGTAATACAAGAAAGTATAATATTTATTACAATTTAGGTGTTTCAGTACTATCAAAACCAGTCACAAGATTCCTTTTCTTTTAGAGCAAATATGCCTTAAAGTGCAGTTATTCATCCAAATTTTGGTTTTAAATAAGAAAAATATATGTACCCTTAAATTACAGTGATAAAATAAACTAAAGGTACTTCTTGTCTTGCAGATTTCAAAATGAAGTTGTGGAGTGATAGGAGTTATGCTCCTTCCCAAAAATATTCATAGCATCTGCATTTTTAATTCCCAGAGCATGTCTCTGGATGTTGCTGTAGCTGTACAGAGATGTATGTGCAGGAATATTTAACTAGAAGAGATGCTATGTTTGAGTAGGATTGAAAGAGAGATGGATGGAGGAGATCAGAAACGCGAATGCCTCTTTGGTACTACCATATGAGATGCTCAAAATTACATGTGGGGCAGGTGTCAGTTCAGAAATGGCAGATGGCATTTTTGGTGTATGAGCACCATCAGTTAGCAGGAGAGCTTCAAAAGTAAAAATTTGGGGATGGGAGGTACCTTGCAAAATCAGCTTTCTTTCAAAATAACTGCTAGGAACACATTAACTTCTGCGACTGAGGAATCCACAGGACAGAAAAGATGTAAGAAAATATGGCTGTTACCTTCTGCAGATGCTACTTTGCAAGACTGCCTTTTGAACTCCTCTGACAGGTCACCTTGGCCTGAATATTTGCTGAGGCTAATTGGTATGGAGCAGGAGCTACCACGTTTTAGACAAGGGTCTGTCAATACATCGCAGCAGAGCAAGGAGCGAGCTCTGCCTTCTTTATCCTTCTTCCCAATAGAAAATCAGAGACAGAAAGGTTTAGCTGCTTCACTGGAATTAAGAAGAATATGTGCAAAATGTTTTGAAAGTAATATTATTATTGTTGCAGTAGAAGCATATACTTCAGCAAATTCAGAGAAACATCTGAAGACACAGAAGGGTTAATCTCGTTTCATATTCTTTTTCTATTAGTGGTGTTTTGGAAAAGCTGTGCTCCAGGTACTTATTTGGTCTCAGTCTCTCAGGTCTCTTTGTTGTAAATGTGATCTCTTTAGAGCATGGAAGATAAGATTCAGCTGGAGATGAAAACATATGTACCAGCATGCTCTAGCTTACCCTTTGGCCATTTTGCTCCTTTGCCCCTGACCCCACACAACAAAGAGAGATCTTAAAAACTGGAAAAAAACTGATTTTGTTTACATTAAAATTCATGAACACATGGTTTGGCCTTTAATCTCAAAAAGTCACAGTGTTTGCTTGAAAGGACAACTCCTCACACATAGACCAGGCCAAATAAAAAAAATTCAGCAATTGCGAAGGCAACAATATGCTTTTTTGGAGCAAGTAAGAGGCACTAGGGAGGTATGTTCGTACAGTTCTGAGTCCCCTATCTCTTCTGTTACCTCCTTGGTCTCTTTTTATTTCTCTCTCCAGCACCATAAGCCAGTTTCCTGAAAAAAATGTTAACAAGAACATATCTGGCAATTATGCTGATGCCATTTGCATGTTCATCTTTGTACATTACTGCTATCATATAGTATATTCCCAGCTTTCTCTGAGGGCTCATTTATTTCCTGATTTATCTACAAATATTAAAGCTAAAGTTCAAAAAAACCGAAAACTGGGCTTAAAGATTGTTATATTTGACTTGATGATAGTGGTAGATAGACAAGATAAAATGTCAGATGAATAATTCCATACCTCAAAGGACAGCAAATTATTTGCAGAGGTGAGGAAGTAATGTCCAGTTCTTTCTCATACTTTGTGGGAAAGAGATCAGATTTACTGGGAGCAGATGTAGCATTTTTCCATGTTGCCTGAGGAACACGGACACCAGCATAGGGGGGGAAGATGGGGCTGACACAGAGGACGTTGCTTCACATGGCCATGGGTCCAGGGTATGCCGTGAAGTTCTGGTTTTAAGGGAGCTAACGCCACAATTTAGGTGTTATGAAATGAAAGGCTTAGTTGCATCCAGGAGCAGGTGGTCAACACTTCCCAAAATAGCACCACTTCAGTGTTGAATTTCATGTTCGAAACAACTGGCTTACTGTATTAATAAACGGATAAACTGGTGTGATTACATAGGCTGCATCCTCAGGACACATTTAATACGAGGCCAAGGCCTTTTATTTTCATTGCGGCAGCATGGCATTTTAGATACTAGACCTAATGGAGAATGACTGGCAGCATTAACGATAAAACAATATTCCAAGCTGAGCTCATGACTTGCAATAACTGAATACCATTCATAGGATAGCTCTGGGAATCTTCAGTGTGAACAAAAGAAGTCCTGCAGTTTTCTCATTTAATTAAATTTAAATCTATGGGGACTGACAGTGCATGTCTTGGGCTTATACTTTTTTTTCCTTGTTCTTTGCAGCTTAATGTCATTGTAAAGTAGTTTTTAATCAACAGACAGTCTTAACTGGAAATGAAGCTGACACCTAGTTACCTTTATATAAGGACTTTTATTAATTGCAACACTGAGTACAGGAAAAATATCTAAGATGACATGTAGTAATAAAACACCAGACAGTAGCACAGAGTTCAAAAGCACTTTATCATTTTCTCTTATGGGTCACTTGCAGCTGTGGTTGCCTGGAATTTTTTACTTGAAGGGCTCACTTTCATCTGGTTTTAATGTTGCAGACCAGGCCATTATGGGGTATTTTCCATGTCAGGCTGAAACTTGGGGGTCGGGAAGGGGCATCTGGGTTCTAAAATACCTCAAACATTTGTGAGTTAAAGGAGGAAACTGTTTTCAGTGCTGTTTTATGAAGAAACGCTACTACTATGCATTGGAATGAGTTGTAAATATAGATATGGATACAGATATAAATACAGAGCTAAAGAGATACTTAGAGCCAATTTCAGCTGAACTGTGTTCCTGACCAGAAGCCATGTAGTGCTACAGCACAGGGAATGAAATTAGTCATGTTGCATTAACATAACATTAGTTAGGAATAGAGCTAATTGCTACATCTAGGACTTTTTAAGTAAGTTAGTGTTTCTCGGCAATGGAAGATAGCATGGTATTGTTCAATGTAATACAATTCTTTTTAATG
>NW_009620553.1:0-16654 GCF_000690535.1 Cariama cristata | reverse complement strand
GTAGTGGGATGGGGATACTTAGATGGAAGTGCTGGGATGGGGACACCAGGGTGGGGGTGCTGGGATGGAGGTAACAGGATGGGGGCATCAGGATGGGGCACCAAGCTGAGAAGCACCAGGATGTGGGATATCTGGATCAGGGCGGGAGGGTACCAGGATGGGAAGCACTGGGATGGGGTGGGTACCAGGATGGAGGAGCACCAGGATGAAGGAGGGTACTGGGATGCAAGCACACCAGGATGCAGGAGCATGGGGTTGAGGGAACACCAGGCTGCAGAAGCACCAGACACAAGTCCATTTCCAACCCATCTATTACAAAGGCCACAGGTTGAATAACTGGTGCAGGGCACAGAGATGGGCTTTGCGGTGCGTGGTGTTGAAGACCTGGTGATGACCCTGAGGTGTCCAACTGCATCTGTGCGCTGTGAAGTACCCAAAGGCTCTGCTCAGATGGTAGCAAACACCAAACACACTGATGTAACAGCTCGCTCTCTTGTCTTCTGTAGGTCCTGTCACTCCATGCGTGAGATAGGCAGCTCTCCTCCTCTGCCCACCCATGCCCAGAGCACGTGCCGTGGCTGGGCTGGGTTTGCCCTGGAGGACCTGGAGGATGAAGGACAAGAGGAAACGGTCTCAAGTTGCGCCAGGGGAGGTTCAGGCTGGACATTAGGAAGAACTTCTTCACTGTTAGAGTTGTTAGGCATTGGAACGGGCTCCCCAGGGAGGTGGTGGAGTCATCGTCCCTGGAGGTGTTCAAAAAACGTTTAGATGTGGCGCTTCAAGACATGGTTTAGTGGGCTTAGCGGGTATGGTGGCCCCAGGTGTACAGTTGGACTTGATGATCTTTGAGGTCTCTTCCAACCATAATGATGCCATGATTCTGTGAAGGCTATCCTGGCTGGGGCTTCATGGTGACCATTAGGAGCTCCGAGGCAGGATGAAGGGCACTGTAGACCTCACCTCATCTCTGAATGCCACCTCAAACCAGCCTTTCTGAGCTGGCAAATAGCAACCAGGCTCTTGCCAAGCGGTCACCTCCACCTACACAGGCAGCAGCAGCATCTTCAGACCAGGGTAAACCTGATTTTATCGCTAAACCCAGCACTCAAGAACAATTCCTGCTCTAACAGTGGCTTCACAGCCTCCAAGGGAGGATATTACGTTTCAAACAACATAACCGGAACGAAATAACTTACTTCTGTGCTCCTCGTGGGCCTGCGGTGCTGTAACCCCTCGCAGGACCCAAAAGAGATGATTGCTCCTCAAAAATGAGACTTCGCTTTAAGCTCAGCGTCTCCCCTAGAAATGCCACTCGTCTCCAAGATGCCTTGGCAGAAGAGAAGCTCCAGTAGCCCCATGTGAAATTTGAGGCTGCTCAGCACCTCTGACCTCTACAGAAAAGTCTCCTGGCACCAAAGATAAACTTGTTTTGTCGTGTAAGGACCTGAACTCCTCTCTCAGCTGTTCGTGGAGGGGATCGGCGCGCGCAACGAGAGTTGAAGGTGATAAAGCTTCAGTGCCACGTGCCAGCGCGGAGATTGGTGCTGATGGAGACTTTGAGCAAGATGGGGTGCTGAGGCCAAGGGCTGCTGAGTGCTGGGATCTCTTAAGTCCCGTTAAATCCAAGATGGATCTAAAACGTTCGCCTTGAGTGAAAAGCATTCAGCCTGGCCTAGAAAGGAACGAGGTCTCTTCAGGTTTGGTCGTGGTAGAGCTGGGGTGGGTTTAGCAGGGGGCGGGGCTGCGGTCGTGCCCTGCACTTGGGGTTTAGCAACGGCAAAATTGTCTATAGTTCCTTGGGTTGTCATTGACCTCGGCCGTGGCACCAAGGCCCACGTAGCGGGATCGTGATAGCAGAGGTTGTATCTCACCATGCTTCGCTGGTGGCTGTGCTAGCTGCTGCTGCTCTGACTCATGCCAGCTCAGCCCCAGCTTGGCTCCGGGATCCTTTCCAGCCATTCCAGCTCCTGTCGTTGACCGTGATGAAGTGCTCAGCTCTTACCGTGGCGTGGAGGTACAAAAGTGCAGCTGATTCTCACCATAATGTGCCCTTCACCAACACCTTCTGAAGTCCTCATGAGCATGAAGGCCCTCACTTGAGATATTAATGAGTGGGCAAAGAAGCCAAGAGGGAAGGTTTGGTCTCCGTGGGAGGAACCAAAGGGTGCAGGAGAAGGGATGGGTGGAAATGAAGACACATTGTTGGTTGCATGCTGCAAATAAGGGGAGGGTGGGTTGGAAAAACCGAGTTCCCAAATGCATGGGATGGGATGGGATGGGATGGGATGGAAGGGAATGGAAGGGGATATGATGGAATGGGATGGGACGGGACTGAAGGGGATGGAAAGGGATAAGATAGGATGGGATGGGATGGGATGGGATTGGAAGGGGATAGGATGGAAGGGGATGGAGGGGGATGGGATGGGATAGAATAGGACAGGATTGAAGGGGATGGAAGGAGATGATGAAAGGGGATGGAAAGGGATAGAAGGGGATAGGATGGGATGGGATGGGATGGGATGGAAGGGGATGGGATGGGATGAAAGAGGATGGAAGGAGATGGGATGGGATGGAAGGGGATAGGATGGGATGGGATTGGAAGGGGATAGGATGGGAGAGGATGGAAGGGAATGGGATGAGGTGGGATGGGATGGGATAGGATGGAATGGCATGGGATGGGATGGGATGGAAGGGAATGCAATGGGATGGAAGACGATGGATGGGATGGGGAAGGCAGCTGCTGTGGCCAGCTCCAGCCTGGAAGTTCTCCTGCTGCCGCTGAGGCCCCTGAGACCCCGGGAGTGCTGGCTGCTGAAGGGGGGCTTGCAGGGAGGAGAGCTGGCCCTGCACATGGCAGAGCGGTCTGAATATCTCCCGTGCTCACTGCCCGCGTGAGTGCAGCTGGTCCCACCGAGAGCAGATCCAGCTGGCCACTGACGCTCGAGAAAGACACTCTGGTAGGCTCCTGCAGCTTCACACCAAAGAAAACCCACTACTAAGCTCTTAGAGATAGCTTTTCCCTCGGCAGATTGAAACCATGTCATGACTCTTAACAGCCTCGGTAGGCTGGCAAGGTACCGACAGATGCAAATCCGTGGATTTAATTGTTGCATGAAGACGAAGCAAACAGGAGCACCCTGTTTTCAGGATAAAGTTCTAGACTGGGATGGAAACACAGCACCGTAAATGCAAATGTGCTGAGTCCTAAATATAAAATGCAGTTTGGCTTAAGTAGCCTGCTAGGATCTTTCCTAAACCGAAACTATTTCAGATGGGAGTTGAGTATTTAGCTTAATCTCCATTTGTCTGGTTTAAATTGTATCCGTCGTGACAGCAAAGCGTGTTTGCTGTGGAAATCGGTGCAGACGGTTGGACTTGAGCTGGCTCAGCCCCAGGCCAGGCTTTGCAGCACCCAGGTCTGATGGTAGTGGCTTCCTCAGCAGACAGAGAGAACGTGTTCCTGCCATCGGTAAGGAAACAATTTGAGAGCTGAAAAAGCAGGAAAGCATGACATTGTTTTTAATTCAAGACTGAGAGGGTTGTGCATGAGATCCTCTTGTTCTGAATTCCCAAAGGACGTGATCGTTTAAGATCATTCAAAGACGAGATCATTTAATTCAGTGTAGTGGTTAATGGCAACCTCTCCTGAAGGCATCGGTTTGCTTGCTGATCTTTTTTTCTTATATCTAGCGCATGCATTAAATATTATCTAATCTATAGATACAATAATTCTGCACTTAATTGCATTTTTCATCCCATCTTCTGTTCAAGGACAGACTTATGGAGAAGCATGGACTTTTTACTTAAAATTATGCTTCTTCCTGCTCTCTTAACTACTCAGTGTTATTCAGAACTCAGTGTCTACACTCAGTTACTCAATATATTCAGAACCTGAATATTGAAGCTTCTTTTTTTCTATTTTTCCCTTTCCTGATTTTCTATCTCCCTAACTTGTAGGTAAAATAAACAATAAACCTTGGGCTTTGGACTTGATCTGACTGTAAAGCGTTTGGAAACGACTGCAACAGTGCTGTTGTTAACATAGTCGAGGGGTCCAGGCATTTGGGATGTGAAAGGATTCAGCTGACTTAGTGTGTCTCAAATCCTAAAGCTTGATGAGGTCAAAGGGGCAGGGAGCTTCGTGGCAGGCCAACAACAGAGGAGGTTCGTAGGCATCTAATCATCTCCCGGGCCTCTGCAGGGAGAAGCTCGTTCCTGCCAAAGAAGGACCTCGTTCCTCTCCGCCGACACCCTGCGTGAACCCGGGATGCCTAAATTAGAGCTTAGGCCTGACTTTACAATGTTGCTTCAGTTTATGGTGTACCTAGACATCTGTTTTGGGCTTGTACAGTTTGATTTTGGTTTAGAAATCAAGGTATTTCAGAGTTGGTTGAGCTGCAAGAACGCAGGTATCCAGCTCCACCTGGGATGCTCTAAGATCACCCCACCGGTGGGTGCTGGAGGTCCTGCATCACCCATGTGCCCATGGTCTTAGGGCATCTCAGCTGGCATAAAACACTGGTGTTTGGGCAATTAAATAGAGTTCTTTCTATTTGTTATGCTGGTGCCGTTTTGGCTAGAAACCAGCATCCCCAGGACTCACACTGGAATAGCAAGTGCCATTCTGCGGCCGTAGGAATATTTGGGTACGTGCTAAACCAAGGAGCAACTCAGTAACAGGGGATTCTACCAGACTTACTCCGAGTAGAAGGAAAAGATTTAAATACAAAACAAACCCTCTTTTTTTCCAAAACAAGATTTCTCTCCCTACTTTCCCAAATCCAAAAGAAAAATGTCTTGATGTCCACTTTGCTACTGGTGACTTCAACCGGACAGAGGATGGATATGGGAGTGATGGGAACAACATCCGTGTGAGAAAAGGGTACCAGGCCGGGATGCGGTACTCTATGTTACTGCACGGCTGAGGATGCTGAGGGTCTCTGAGAGATGTGGTCTAAGAGAAATGATCTAATAAATTGTGTGCTTCAGCAGCATTCATGGAGAAATGTGGCTCCGGGTTAGTTTTTTGAACTCGTGGGTGAATGCACCAAGAACTGTATTTCTGCCTGGGCGTCCTCAGGCCAGACGGTGAACGGGAATAACCCACATCAGCAAACACCTCCGTCTCATGAGCGGTAAACGTCTAAGGCTGGAACAAGTTATGGATTACAATCGCAGGGGAACAAGACCAACTCCTCTCCTCGCCGTGCTTGTTCAGGACCTGACTCGGGTTGCTCTTGAGCTTGGCTGCTGCCGGCAAAGGCTCAGATGTGGGGAAGGGGCTGGGAAGAGGAGGCTACCGGTATATCAGGGTCATGGTAGTGAGAACCTATTCTCACCGTGGTCACGAGCATTCCTATAATTTGTTCTCCGTGCGACCAACTATTGTATGAAACCTATAGAAAGCCAACAAAATATCAGCTGCTCTGGTTGATGGCTCAGAGGCAGAAATCCAGCTCTGCTTGACTACACTTTATGTAAACTTTGCTGCCACGTTTCACCTGCCATGAACTGCAACAGGAGCCCAGGGCGGTGGTTTCAAAGGCTGATGCCTGCTTTGTCTGCGCCGATGTTCAAAGCCGGAGCTGCTGTTGGATGTGGTGTGGGATGCGGTGCTGCCGGGGCAGGAGAGGCTGCCAATTCCCTGCCCTTGTCTCAAATAGGTCGTGATGATAAAAGGAGGGAAGGGGATGGGGAAAGATGGGGCTGTGGGACTGGAGGACATTGTGCTTGACGTGGAGTTAAGTTAACGAGTCCAGTGGGACTAAGGAGAAGCTCCTCAGTCTGGTCCTTGGGTGAGGTATTGTGCCTCCAGTGACACAAAGGACCTTTGCTGCTTTGAGATGTCCTCCTATAATTCCCATATATTATGGGGAAGTACATACTCCCATTCTTATGGGGAAGAAAATATTCCCATATATTAGGTGGATGTGGTTTATCAACACTTCTGCCAAATCCTTTGACCCCACGGGACTCAGGCAGCAGAAGGCAAAGGCATGCACGAACAATAATTTAATGCTGAAGATGATAAACAAAAACCTCCTTATATATGTTGTATGCCTACAAGAAAGCTGGGGAGGGACTTTTGACAAGGGCATGGAGTGATGGGACAAGGGGCAATGGCTTTAAACTGGAAGAGGGAAGAGTTAGATGAGATGTTAGGACGAAATTCTTCCCGGTGAGGGTGGTGAGGCAGTGGCAGAGGTTGCCCAGAGAAGCTGTGGCTGCCCCATCCCTGGAAGTGTTCAAGGCCAGGTTGGATGGGGCTTTGAGCAACGTGGTCTGGTGGGAGGTGTCCCTGCCCATGGCAGGGGGTGTTGGAAATGGGTGGGCTTTAAGGTCCCTTCCAACCAAAATCATTCTATGATTCTGTGGTTGGAAGTATCTCAGCTACTTGGGGCCATCAGATATGTTATCTGATCTTCAGGCTTCCAGGACTGTGAGGGACGTTGGTACTTCCAGTGCCCGAGAACTCATTGATGGATAAATCCTTTGCAAAGAGCCTGTTTAATTCACACAAACTCAAATCTATTAAAAAACAACCTCTTGTCTCTCCAGATAGAGTTATTTTCCTTCACACATTTTCTCCCTGGTGCCCTTGGCCGGCTGGTGCCCTGGCAGAGTGGTCACAGCCCCATCACAGCTAGGGATGCCACAAAGTTTGACGCTTCCGTTTGCATCTGAGCACGCCCAAATAATTTCTCCGGGATTTCTGAGGCGATGTCTGCATTTGGATATTTCCCAAGGTGAGCAGGAATAGACTTGCTGAGCTCATGGCCAGGAGGGACTTTCTCCTCTGATGCCCTCTCTTACGCAGCCTGAAGGACCGCACCCAGTAATCCCCATACAATGGCCACCGTTTTGTTTAAGCCCTAGCACATTATTTTAGAAGTCTCTATTAAATACTCAAAACAAAAAAGAAACAACTTTAATTAAAGATGCCAGCTGATGAGGAATCCACCACAGCCCCAGGTCCCACACCTTTAATTACCTTTGCTGTTAAATGCTTGCAACTAAATTTGTCCATTTTGCATGTCCTGCCATGCATCCCTGTATTTCTTGATCATTTCTTGTAAGTTCTAATCACTGTGTCCTGGAAAGAAAGAATAGAAGAGGATTTATTCAGGGCTATTTTTGTAGCAAAGTTCAGCCCTTTGTGAATTCCAATCTGTCCTAGGAGAACACGTTATTTGGGAGAGGTGACCAGACTGTTTTGGTTTTTTTCTTTAAAACTGGAGAAAATCATTTCCCATAACTTGCAGTATGACTCGCAATATTTGGTGCCTTTCCTTACAATTTGCTAGAATCCAAAACTGGATCAAATATATCATTGAGAATGGCTTTTACCTGGTGCGATTGCTCCATAAATGCTCAGAACTTGGACAGGAGAGGAGTTGGACTGGATGATCATTGTAGGCCCCTTCCAACTGAACTATTCTATTCTAGAACCCAAAATCTCATGGTTTTCCGGAAGATGCTGAGGACTTTGAGGTGCTCTGCTTCTCCAAATGGCTAGAATTGCCTTGCAAACATCAGGGCCTTCTAATCAAGAAGGTTTTTCTCAGCTCCAGGACCTGAAAGACGCTAACGAAGGTTTGAGTCTACTATTGCTATAACTGTCTGCACTTCAGCCCGTGTGAACAAAGCCCAGCTGGGGAACATGGGTTTATTATACAGAAATTAAACATTATCTGCTGGAAATTCTATTATCTGGAAACCAAAAGCAGGTCTTTCATCGTTACTTTCCTTTCAAGAAAGCAGTTTCTCTCTGTGGACTGCACTTAATTGCATTGCTAGCCCTTTTTAATTAAGATAATTTAGAAATTAAGTTAAATTGAACGTTTTATTTCAGCTGTAGAAGAAGAGGGGACACTGGAATAACTGCTGACTGAAGAGCTGAGCCTCTTCGTTCTTGGTCTAGCTCCAAAGACCTGATAATATTTATTTGTAGGAGCGAAGCTAAGGAGAGATGAGCTCAGCATCTTCCCGGATTTTACCGTCATTTCTGAAACAAAGGAAATTTCCACACTCAACAAAGGGAGGAAACATAGGAAAACATCTCCTTGTGTCCCATCCCTGGGGAAAACGATCGAGTCCTGGTACACGGGAAAGCCAGGGTGCTGTGGGAATATCCCTGCCTGAGGGTCCCCAGCTGGGTTACAGCACCATCACACTATACTGACATATTGGAAAAGCAAGTTTATTTTACAGCCAAAGCTCTGAAAAAGCTCCCCTCTTTTTTTATAGCATTTGGATGATTTTTTAGGAAAAAGCATGGGCAATTCGAAAGCCTGTCGCAAACTGGCATGCGGTGTTCGGTGCTCCCACCCGTGCACGCACGTGCCCCTACGAGGGATATCCTGGAGAAACATGTCCCTTCCCAGGAAGTAGGAGCTGGCTTCTTGTCTAAGCTGGGAAACCCAATAAAATATTTAGCAATCGTGTGAGTCCGAACATCCGAAGGACAGCTGTGGATGTGATTTGATTTGCAACTCTCTTATGGCAGTGGTCCTTCAGTTGTCTTTTTCTTACCAGAAACATAGGAAATAGGCAACTCCGAGGTGCTGGTGATGGAGGGAGAGGCAGGAGAGGGGAGAAGGGATGTGTGCATCCTCCTTGGGCACGAATTTCAAGGATGAAAAAACCTTGAGGGTGATGGATTTGCCATCAGGAATCTAGAGCTCATCCGTCGTCCTTGGCTGATGGAGGGAGAGAGATGAAGAAGAAGTAGCAGGAGATGAAGGCTCCTGATGATCCTTATGTTCTTGAGAAGGCCCAGCCCAGCATCCTGGAAGCCATCCTCCAGGTACAGAGCTCCTCCTGTCTCCTCCAGTCAGCACAATGGGATGGTTTCAGGAGATTTGGGTAAAACAACCCCCCAAAAAAGCACATATTCAGCGGGCAGCATGGTATGTTTAGGAACTGCTAAAGGATCCAGGGCAAAAGCTACCCCCCGCCCCTGGAGATGGAGGGACTCCCAGGTACTGCTTTTTAATGGCTGATGTAAATGCCTCGGTTTCCCTTCTGGGTGCTACTTGGGGTGTGGGGGGGTCAAATGAGGCTTTTAGGGGAAGAGCTAGGAAAAAACAAAGGCGAGAGGTAAGATACTGCTGGTGAGAGCAGTGAAGGATGCGAAGGCGGGGGGAAGGAAGCTGTTAGCTGGGAAGTGTTGCTCAGCTTGGAAAATAAATGAATACGTGCCAGACGGTCTGATGGCAGGGTGATGCTAAGCCACTGGAGGAAGGGGTGGGTAGGCAGCAGCACCCAGGATGAGGAGGCAGGAAGGTTCCCCCAGCCCCTCTGGTCCTTCAATGTCCCGAACCGTAGGGACACACTCCAGCTCACGGGGGAGAAAAGTGTCGGTCAGACCCAGGTGAAAAGATCTTTTGTTATTTCTGTTATTTCAGACTTCATGCACTGTGTATTTTGGGGCAAATAAATAGAATTTTTGCTCTCAAACAGCCAACTCTTTATCCAGTGCCTATCCTAGAGGGGAAAACTCACTTCTGTTGAGCAGGTCAGTAGGTCCCTTCACGTTGGCTATTCGGCAGCTGCCAACATCCTATGTGTATGTCTGAGGGTATCTGTAGCATGTATATAATCCTGTCCCAGCATTTTGAGCAGGTCAGTAGGTCCCTTCACGTTGTTGGTTATTCGGCAGCTGCAAACATCCTATGTGTATGTCTGAGGATATCTGTAGCATGTATATATTCCTGTCCCAGCATGGTTAATATAAATCTGATTCCTGAAGGCCACAGCATGATAAAATACCCGCCATACTCCTGCTGTGCTTGCGATTTCATACCGTTATCTCTTTTTTCCCCCTATCAAAAGCAGGAGCGTGTCAAGCCCTTTTCTTCTAACAGCTTTTGCGGCGAGCAGGGAATTTAAATGTTTCCCTTTCCTCCCCAGTCACCTTACTGGGAAGGCAAAGGGGTCTAAACTGGGGTACCAGTCCTCAGGAGCTGCTGAGGAAGAGAGGGGAGGACTTCAGCTTTTTACCAAAGCGATGTGATAAGAAGCAAAGTCCACATGAAGATAATGCTTGTTTATTTTATTAGCAGACCAAGGATAAATCCCGGGCTTTTGTCATCGCTCAGCCTGACCTGCTGGCACGTGGAAACCACATGTCGGAGTAGGGGTTTATTACATGGTTAAGGACTGTCATTTCAGAGTGTGGAGATGTCCAGTGGGAAAAAGAGGATGAAAGATTCGGGTGCTCTGAGACATCACATCTCCTTGGTGGAGGTAGGTGTGTAAGTCCTTCCCCTTGAAGGAACAGAGTCTGAGCAAACCTGATGGTTTCTTCGTTGTGCATAATATGTCAACTCTACTTATCTGACGAGAATATATGTATTTTCCAAGATCACTCATGCTTCATGGGTGCTGGAATGCTGCTTGCTGCCAACCCTCCTTCCTGTTTGTGGTGGCTTTGCTGGTAGGTGGAGATGAGAGAGGATTTAGGGGGGAAAAGGGAGGATCTCCATACCAGCAGATGAGTCAGGGCCAGGAAAGGCATCATTAAAAGGTGCGTAGGAGATACCAGAGGGTGCAGGAAGGTGAATGCAGAGGGTATGGGCTCCCAGAAACAGGAGAAGCAAGAAGCTGGGCTGCTGGTGTGAGTAGGCGTGTGGTGAAAGCCTCCTTGGTGGCCTCTGTGCTCTTCCCCACCAGACCCTGGAGTAACCCAAGGTCAGGCAAAGAAGCTGCCACCACCCTGAAGGAGATGACGCCCAAGACTGTAACACCCCGAGACACTTTGCATTTTCCCAAAGAGGAAGATTTTCTCCTAGGACTTGGTCTTGAGGACAAGAGACAGATGTTCAAAGAGCCCTTCTCAGTCCTTGCTAACCCGGGGCTGCTCGCGGCTCTACAAACACTGGTGGTGATTTACACGTGGTGAAAGCTGACTCACAAAGTACTTTACCAACAGGGTAAGTAGAGCCGTACCCGTTTCAGAGGAGGCAAACTGAAGCTGAGAACTGAAGACTTTCATCTATCATCCCCAGTGACAGAGCCCAGGTCATCCAAACCCAAGCCTATTGAGTCTTGCAGCCTTCCAAGCCTCTCCAGCCAAGAGCTGGGCTACCAAAGGTAGAGCCAGCTCATACGGTGCAGCCATCACAGCTCGGTGTGGTGCCCAGCCTGCTCTCTTCAGCCTTGTTTCTAATGAGAAGTGTACCCAGGACCAGAACGCTAGCTCTCCAGCTTGCCTAAAGCATGGCTTTCCTCCAAAGCCTCTTGGTTTTAGTGTCCTTGCTACTACTTCATTCTAGGGAGTCTTTTGGGGCTATAGCTTGCTTAAAAGTCAACGGTGTCACTAAAATTGCCTGTACGGAATATAATACTGAGTGATGAAATGGCCAAGTCATAGAATCACAGAATCATGGAATGGGTTGGGTTGGAAGGGACCTCTAAAGGCCATCCAGTCCAACCCCCCTGCCATCAGCAGGGACATCTTCAACTCCATCAGGTTGCTCCGAGCCCCGACCAACCTGACCTGGGATGTTTCCAGGGATGGGGCATCTACCAGCTCTCTGGGCAACCTCTGCCAATGCCTCACCACCCTCATCGTGAAACATTTCTTCCTAATATCTAATCTAAATCTCCCCTCTTCCAGTTTAAAGTCATTACCCTTTGTTCTGTCACTACAGGCCCTACTAAAAACTCCCTCCCCATCTTTCTTCTAAGCCCCTTTTAAGTATTGAAAGACCTCAATAAGGTCTCCCCGGAAAGTCCAACTGGAAGAGAGCATTGATGACCTCCTCCATCCAGCACCTTGGATTTTCCACGTCCCTCACCCTAACGCCAGCGAAATTCCCCTGCTTCTTCTCCCACCCCACCGATTAGCAATGCCCTCCCGCCGCACCTCTCTAAGCAGCATCGCAATCCTCTGACGCAATTAATATCCACAATAAGGGATTATGGAAAAAAATCCCATTTGCAACCTGAAGAAGAGAGAGAGATTTCTGGGTTACTGGAATATTTCCTGGCCGGCCGTGCCTCCGCAAAATGCAGTTGTCAATGGTTAATTTGAATTTGTTTTCCAGCAAACCTGGAGTTATTGATGTCCCTGTCAGAGATGCTTTCTGTCACCCTGCGGAGGCATCTGATAGGATCTGCCTTGCCTGGTGTGGAAGGACATCCTTCATCACCCATCTCAAGTCCTTGCGATGCTTCTGCCAGCTCTCGGCTCAGCCTCTTCGACAGCTTGACCTTTGCAAATGTCCATGTGATTCCTTGGGGCTAGAAGAGAGGCAATCCTTTAAATTGGTAATTTGTTCTTACCTGGATAATCATACTTTGCATTTCTAAAGCCTCTTTAATCCAAAGATGTAGCTGTGAATTAAATCAGGGGAGGAAAGTAATGAATTATGTCCAGGTAGCCTCATTATTCAGCTGAGTTATGTGAAATACGGGAAATTAAGGATATTATTTTAAATGACGTGGGAGGTCAAGGAGAAAATCCAAATGTTCCGAGTTGCATCTTCTCATCTGGCGTAGGTAAAGCGGCATCAGAGCTGGATTTCGACCCACCTGCGGGAAAGCAGGCTTCATAAGCCCAGCTCAGCAGGAGCCCGGACCCATCCCGTTTCAGACCTCCGTCAAATACCAGTTAATTTAACCTTGATTTGAGAACAGCCTTGGTGCCGATGGCTGCGCTGGATACAAATGCCCTTCTAAAAATAACTGAGAAGTGGGGGAAGGAGCCTGTCCCCGCGCTCGGTGTTTGAAAACCAGCTTCTCCTCTTGGTGTAGCAAAGCATTGCTTCACCCATGCTCTGAAATTTGATTTTTATATATATAGAGGAGAGAGTTTTGACAGCTTTGTGCTGTCTCTTTTGCCATGAACTTTCTGCCTGGCCACATTCTCGTCCCGTCACCTCAGTTTCTCTCTAGCTTTGAAGCCAGGCTAGCTCACCCCATAAAATCTGAGTGGAAAAGGAACCACTGGAGCCCCATGTCCAATGCCACCAGCCCTCCGGGCACGGACAGATGTCTCCGCGCTCGGGAAGGAGGGCAGAGCCGCTCGCTCAGGTTGTCGGGATGGGAATAAAGACCTTGTCTGTCTCCAGTCCTTGCTTCTACAGTAGGTCTATTATTTGGGTTTTTAAAGGAGGACTTATTTGCTTTCAACTCAACCGAACCTTAGCCAGAATAATGATCTCTCTGACTCCGGCAGGAAGACTGTTGACCCAACTATTTTAAGGGTTTCTTTTCCTGCAGGAGTTTCTGATGGAACATCTAAGCACTTGATGGCCAACGTTGCATTTTGCAGGTCACTTCTTCAAAACCTGCCGAGGGCATCGCCGTGTCTCCATCCTGGGAGACAACCCCATCATCTCACCTATGCCAGAAGCACTGGGGGAAGACGAAAGGAATTCTCATTTTCTTTAGTTTATTTTGTCAGTACCTATCTGTATGTATAACTGAGCTTTCCACACAGGGGATGTATAATTTGAGCAGAACACAGTACGTTGAATTTTGCCTTCAGCTATGCTCTCTGAAGCCAAGATTTGCTCCAAGCTAGCGAGGGAACACCAAGCTACCAGCACACCGCAGCTACGAGCAAGGTACTTGGTAAATATTCTATATTTCCCCTTTGAAGCAGCGGGTTCCCCTTATTGTTAAGCCATTTTAAAGGGTATGGCCAGGGTGAGGGCAGAGTTTGGCACGGCATCTTTTCGCTTGCAGTTTGTACTCAAATATCTTCATGTCCCCGGCTGCTCTTTCGGTCTCTTGCTATTTTTCTGGGACAAAAATCTTGAGGCTGGAGCATTTCCCACTGGCAGAGATCCACCAGTTCCCACCGAATAAGGAGAGAGCTTAGGGAAGCTCTTAATGTCTTCCCAGAGATGCTCAGTGCGTTCCCGGGAGCAGCCCTGGCAGGATGCTGAGGTCGGATACGGCCGTGCCGGCGCGGGTCTCAGCATCCTGTGGACTCTCCGCTTGGCAGCAGCAGGAGCCAGACAGCCTGCCTCAATTCCCTCTGCGAAGGCGATGGAGGAACTCCCCTGACGCCTCCCTCCCTCCCTAAATACACACTTTTAATAAAGAGCCAATTTAATTTCCCAAGCACTGAGTCATCTTGTGTTATTACCTGGCGTGTGGTACCCAGAACAGCAGCCACAGCATCTTTTCCTTGAAAGAAGGATGTTTCCATTCCCTCCTCCATCCCCGGCTTTTTACAACTTCTCTTTTTTTTTTTTTTTTCCCCCTTCTTTTAAGCAGAAATCCTCTCCTTTCCCAATTTCCCTCCTTTCTAAGCTACGATGAGATTAAGCCAGAAGCAGGGATAAAAGGAGGAGGCTGAGCCGCCCAGCATGCACATCAGAGGGGCTGAGGCACCAGGCTGGAGGGGAGCAGGATTGCACCCGCATGGGGATAGGACCAGCAGCTCCGCTTTGCTCTTTGGACCTGGAGCCGCGCCAGCTCCTGGAGAAAAATCCCCGGCTACCATAAAGGTCCACTTTCTTCCTGCTGGGACATGTTAATGACGGCGGCCATGAGCTTCAAACCCACGGGAGGGGGTGAGATGACAGAGATGGCACCTTTCCCCCCCCTCAGAGTCCCAGGCTGATGCTGCCCGCACCCATCCCACGTACCGCCTTCCCTGGGTTTACCTTTAGTCACCTTGCTGTCATCCCTGTCCAAATTCCTCCCCACCTCCCAGAGGAATGAATCCAGCTCCCTCCCACGCTTCCACAGACACTGTGGGATGGGTCACTCCCCCCCCCCAAAAAAAAAAACCACCTCAGGCTGGAAGTTATATGATCCAGCACCCATCAGGGCTCCAGAACCAGAGCCCCCAGTCCCCAACCCTTGTCACCTTCCTGTGTCCAAGCAAGGATGGAGACGAGCGCCCAGTGACATTTTGCAATGTCACCAGGTCAAAGATGCCTTGAGCAGGCTGGGACCTGATGTGCAGGTCCCAACACAGGGCCAGAACCTGATTTGCCCACCCAGGAGCAGGACTTTACACATCCCAGCGTGTTCACACCATGAATATTACAGGCCGGTGTTCTCCAAAAAGGACAATTTGCTATAAATAACTAGCTGAGATAAATTATTATCAGGTTAAAGTTGACAATCCCAATTGCACTGGCATTGCAAAAAATTGTCATTAATGCAAGAGAGGATCCTACCTTTTTTTGTTGTTTTTCCCTGACCCTGCTCCCATACACTAGGAACATCTCTGGGAAACCCTGGTCCTGGGGGCTTTTGGCTTAGGGGCTCGGGGGCTGCAGGGGATGCGATGGGGGCTGCAGGAGGAGATGAACCTGGGAAACGGGATGCGGGCAGAGCCGTTGTCTGCGCCGGTGAGCTCCGCGTGGCAGTTCAACCTTCACCGGAGCGATGCTATCGGCGCTCGGATTAATAATTAAACCGTAGCACGGTCATAAATAAAAATACGAAAATCCAGGCAGTTCCCCTTTTGCTTAAAATATGACAAAATAAAAAAAAAAAATCTGGAGCTAAATTAACGATGTGCTCTCCCAATTATAGCCACCCTCCGGTGAATATAAGGTTGTCATGGCAACCTGCCCAGCAAATGATACGGCCAAAAATAAAGCACAGCAGGGAGAAAGATCTTTTGAATCCGATTTTGGCGTCCAAGTAGAATTAAGGTTTCTTCAGAGGCCAGCTCTTCTGGTTAATTTATGGCTGCGGTTCTTCCGTTGATGTTCATTAACGGGATCCATTTATCCGGATGAATGCTACAGCAGAACTAGACGGAGAGCAACAAAGAATCGGTGGTTAGAAATAAGGTTACCTCTTGAATATGACCCAAACAAGAAGAAAAAGGGAACTAATAGGCGGGTTGGTGGTTTTGAGAGCCTGATGGGGTAAGGAGAAGGTGGTTTAAATCCCTTGTAGGAACATTTCCGAGTGGCTTTGAGCAGGTCTGAAGGGGCGAAATGGATCCAGCTGGCTAGAAGGGTGTTTAAAAGGTGTTTAAATTCTGGTTTCTACATTTCTCGACTCAGAGTTTTGTGTATTGATACGGAAATGCTTGAAGAAGGACATCGAGCTGCTGGAGCATGTCCAGAGAAGAGCGACAAAGCTGGTGAAGGGTCTGGAGAAAAAGCCTTGAGAGGAGCAGCTGAGGGAGCTGGGGGTGTTTAGTCTGGAGAAGAGGAGGCTGAGGGGAGACCTGATCGCCCTCTACAACAACCTGAAAGGAGGGTGTAGCCAGGTGAGGGTCGGTCTCTTCTCCTCGGTAACTAGCGATGGGACAAGAGGAAACGGTCTCAAGTTGTGCCAGGGGAGGTTCAGGTTGGACATTAGGAAGAACTTCTTCACTGTAAGAGTCGGTAGGCATTGGAACAGGCTCCCCAGGGAGGTGGTGGAGTCATCGTCCCTGGAGGTGTTCAAAAAACGTTTAGATGTGGCCCTTCGAGACATGGTTTAGCGGGTTTAGCGGGCGTGGTGCCACCAGGTATACGGTTGGACTTGATGATCTTTGGGGTCTCTTCCAACCATAACGAGTCCATGATTTGTACGGCAACGCTTGCAGTTGCTGCCTTTTAAGCCCAGCTTAAAGCCCGTCTCCTTAAAGCCTGGATGGATGCCGCCTGAGCGCGGAGGAGGAGGGCTGGGAGAGGATACGGCCCTCGGGCTGAATCCCCAAGGGTGCAGCCTGGCTGGCCAA
>NW_009620552.1:7287-10138 GCF_000690535.1 Cariama cristata | reverse complement strand
AAAAAAAAAAAATAGTATTTTTGAAGTTACTACTCTGGGTGATCTCAGTTCTTGGCAAGGCAGGAATGATGAGAAAGATGTGAAACACACCGTACGTACCTGCGTGGCTTCGATGTTGATAACCTTGTAAGATAACTCCTCTGGTCTAGTCAATGCAGCGTGTCTTGATTAAAAATAGGAAAAGAGTGCTTAAGCTCATGAAGACATACAAATAAACTCTAAAAATCAGCTTTCATGAGGCTCCTGTAGGCATAAAGTTTGGACAACGTCCCTATTCTTACTAGGCAAATTAACGTATTCACCCCAGTTTGGAGACTTTTCCCCGTCTTAGATTTGTCTATGGTAAGTGTAGAACAGCGGGAATATCTCTGTACCTGAGATTAAAAGTAGGTAAAACCATTCTGCAGAAATCACGTAACAAAAAGTCTCATCACCCTCGTGCTCCCTGCCAGGAGGGTGCTATGGTGTTTGGGCCTGTCAGGCTCAACACCTCCACTGGTGACATTCCTGTCTCCGAAATACGCACACGTATTTGGGGGGAGAGGAGAGCTAAGAGGGCTGCAGGGACGTCTCTGCTCCGTGGGACAGCGCTGAGCACAGGTCATCACCTGCTGCTGACCACCGGCGCCACGCCAGGCTGCGCATCACAGGGGATACCAGTAAGGGAAAGGGCTCTCCTTGCCGACAGCCTTAATAAAAAGGTCAGCCCAGGGAAACGGCTCCTCTTTTGTTCCCGCAGGGACCATCTGGACCAGAATAACAAAATACTAAAAAACCTGCTGTTCCGTCCCTCAAGCTGTTAAGGGCCAGCTTTAGTCTGCAGGGCTGTCCACATGGCACTACACCACAAACCCCACACCAAGAAGGACTTGCGCGTACTCTTCCTCCTCGTCGGTCGTGAACAAATTCAGTCGGAATCCTGTCTCACTGCCACCAGGTTTCTTGATCTCCAGACCCCCCAGCAGCCTGGCCAAAAAGTTCAGTTCTTCTTTAGCAAGAGGGTTAGGGACTATATTCTCCTGCAGAAAACAGCAATGGGTTCATTGGCCAGGTTACCAGGGAGATGAGGACTGTAATAATTTTCGTGTTTTCTGACATTACATAAATGTTCGTCAGAGTGATATAAATACATTTCTGTATTGTTAATGGTTCAGATTGTGCAGATAACTAGTAATTATCAGCTATATATTTTAAACGGTTGCTTGAATTTATAGACTCAGGAGAAGATAATTTTCCAGCTAAACTGAACAGCTGAGAAATCTGTAAAACCAGCTTTCTGTTCTCCGAAGAGATTAAAATAGGAAGCAGGTACACCATTGCATAGGCCTGTGTGTGAGATTCCTCAGGAAAACGTGCTCTTCCCCTAGCTCAAAAGGGACCGTGGAGGATTGGGTGAGCCTCTGAGAACAACAGAACAGGTTCCCCTGAAGTCATCCTGTAACTGTAGACTAAAAAGATGGTTACTGTTTCCCTGAGAAAGGAGATGAACAAAGGGGAAGATAGTGTAACTGTATAGTAAATGATTGGGAGATGACAGATGTGGGCGTTTAATTCGGTGACCCCATCTATTAAGAGACAAGGGGAGCAAAATGCAGAATCTGGTGGATGTGGTGAAACTGCTCAAAGGAAATGCTCCCACCCCGTGTGACCGGCTGCAGGACTCACCGACACAGACTAGTTAGCCAGTTAACCAGTGACAGGGAGAGAACAACACTGACCTTTGCATGGGACGCCAAGTTTTTGGATGATCCTGACATATGCGTCTCTACTGGCCGACTAACACTGTACCTGGAGGGAAAAACACATGGGGAAGAGCAACCCGTTACTTGTATGAGATGCAAGAACTGGAGGAAGCAGCACGGTATCTGTGATTTTAGGATATTTTTGTGAAGACTGTAAATAACTGGAATGAGAAGTTACAGTTCAGTTTTATGGAGTATTGAGGCACTAAAATGTGTGAGTGACAAAGCTATAAGAAAGAACACTGCGCTCTCTTATTCTTTGAATGGAAAAATTATGTTAAGACAAACATGGAGAAAAGAAAGAATTTCTTGAATACAGTTTAAATTAAATTACATTTCACATAATATGCAGTACTAGATGAGAACACTCTTTACTCAGCTCTACTATAGACATGAATCAAACTTATGCTCTTTTCCACAGCTCTTTATACACATCTGTCCACCTGTGTTCTGTTTCAGGACATCACTTTGTAAAAAAGTCAAGCTGATAATAGCGAAAGAGGCAAAAATATAGAAGGCTGAAGACGTGCTGAACAAATCCATAACCATCAACATTTACTTCATCTTTCTATGTAGGACAAAAATTACTTACATATTTGTTCCAAGTTTGAGGACTCTGTCTCCATAAAGATCAAAAGATCCTTCCCTTTGTGGAGTAACATAATTTCCATCAGTGGTGAACTCAGTTCTTTTAACTTCATCTCCATTGTGATCAAACATCCTTAAAAACAAGTCATTATTGAAACATGTTTAGTAGTTTTATTACTGATTTTCACTACTGACTTCCTCTACTGCACAAGAAAAAGGGGAATAAACCCCTAATACTGATTTTCACTACTGACTTCCTCTACTCCACAAGAAAAAGGGGAATAAAACCCTATTCTGTATGTTGGTAATGCCTATTTTATAGGATAAATTACTAATAGCTAATTTACTGGAACAGAGAATGCCAGAAACAGCTTAGTATTTCATTGCTGGGTGACTTAGTCCCAAATCCTGCCCTTTAAATGGTACGTACTGGAGGTTCAGCTATCCGTGCAACGCGAAGGACAGCCTAAGCTCGATTCCTATCAGACCTCTGGGACGGCGTGTTCCGCCGGGAGCGGCCA
>NW_009620552.1:0-7227 GCF_000690535.1 Cariama cristata | reverse complement strand
CGAACCCCAGGGAACAGGGCCTGATATCGGCAGCACAAAGCGACCATTAGAGTTTTGCACTTTATCCTTCAGAAAGATAGAGACCTGCAAAAGAATATTCCACCTTTGAGAAAATCAGTTACGTATCTCCCGATCTGAATTACTTGAAGTCTGACCTTGCAACATTCCTGCCTAGGCTGGGGTAGCTTTCCTACAGATTTTGATGCATACGCAGAGACTATGATCCAGGCCAAAGCCAGTAATGTAGAGTTGTGGTCCAGAAGATGGGCAGACTGATCTACGTTAAAAAAAGTACTGTTTATGCACTTGAGCATGATCAATTTATTTAGAGAATATCAAGCCCCATGACTTCAAACTCGGGTTCTGAGCTTCATACCAAGTTTCCACTAAAAGGAAAAACATCTTTATCAACTAGCAAATCCATACTAGTAGAGATTCTTTTTTTCATAACATTTTAGAATTACTGAGTATTATTGTAGATGTGCTCAATTTGTGAAATTTTGAAGACTGAAATTACAAGCACATCAAGATGACTGAAAATCGTAAGTAACAAAACCAAACCTACAGTGTAATTACAGCAAGATACCTTTGCACTCTAGCCACAAACTCCCTTTCATTCTTCTTGACTAGTTGTATCGGGCTCTTACCCTTATGTGCATGTCCTGAAAAAAAATGAGGAGTGTTTGCCTGATGAGCTGAAATTCACCGGCAGAGAGACAGCTGTACGTCTGGAATAGAAAAACCATCACGTAAGGCTTTGCAAGTGTACTGTGTCCAGCCCAGGTAAAGGTGGAAACAAGTGAATCGGGATACTGCTGCCCAAAAGCGGTACCTGTGTGGCAGGGGAAGCAGAAGTGACATGGGGGGGCTGCTGGTCATTATCAGTAATTATTATCCGTGACTAAGAGTCTGATTTAATTTCTGCCAAAGTCAGTGGAGACTTTGATCAGGCTGAATAAGCAATGTATTGATCTCAACTCAGCCAGCAGAAAAATAACACCTGACTCGTAGACATCTCCCTCTCTAGAAGCCCTTTGGAAACATTTCACGACATCCCAGAACTTTTGACATTTTATGAAATGAGTGTCCCTTTCACGGGGACACTCATGTTCTTTGTCCAAAGAGTTACAGCAGCGACGTGAGCAAAAGTCGCTAACCGGGAGGCCAACTTGTTTCGCTTAGGTTAAAAAGAGGGGAAGGTTATTTGGATGGCTCTCTGAGGCTGAGAACCTAACAACCTCCACACTTGATACGGCACTTACTGATGTAGTATTTAGTCTCTAAGATTAGCTTGAACGAGGAAAAAACCAATCTCAAACCACAGCATGTCCCATCAATTTTCTAAGGATTCTTACTTCAATCAGCTGTCGGAAAGTTTCATCCACCTGGTTCAGAATGCCAGGGGAATCGCATATGAAATCCTTGATCGCGTCCAGGTGATTGAACGTGACCAGCAGAATGTCTTTGGGCCGAGGGCACAGCAGCACTTGGTATTTGAAAGCCATGGTCATAAGGTCGTACAGCTGCAAAGTAACACAGGGAAACTTTGGTTCCATCAGAACACAGCCAGCGACACTCTTTAGGTAACTTCGCGTTGACGTAGAAGGGGATTTAGACATTTAGGCTAGCACCTGCCTATGGTAAGGAGAGCCATTTCAGCTTGGTGTCCTAAGAAAATGAGACCTCTGCAATCACATCGTCAGCCCTCCCGCTGGTCGCTCCAACTGCCTTTAAAACTACTGCCAGTTTCAACAACACTGACACCCAGGCGGAGGCCTCTCAGGTGATCCAGTTCCTACAATTTTCTTCAGAATTGTCTGGACATACTGTTTACAGGCAAAAATTCTAACACCTGCAACTGCAAACCAGTGAATGCTAATACAGAAATACATATATTTATACGCACCCACATACGTATATATTTTTAATATATATAAAAAAGCTGATAAACTTTAAAGAATGCTTACTGAACCTCTTAAAATCAAACATTTAGCTATTAAAGCAGAAAGACTTAGTTCTGAAGTATCTGACGCTACCACGGATCTCCCCAAAGTTCCTTGGCCGAGAACCATTTTTACAAAGAAAGCAAACGGAAAGAGGACTGTTACAAAATCCTTCAAAACTACCGTGACGTAAAGCCACGTACTAATTATTGCAGTCAGAAGCTTGCGAGCGGTAGGACGAAGTACGGCATGGTCAGGACTGGGCTGGTGGTGGGTTTTACCTTGTCCATGCTCGCCTGGTTCAGCCTCATGATCGAAGCGTGAGCTAGCCGGTCGTACACTGTTCGCAGAGCTTTCTTGGAATAGAGTTCCTGTGGTTTAAACAGCTCTTCCATAAATTTTTTATTGAACATGGTTGTGATGATGTCATTCATAACTGCAAAGACAAAGAGTCTCTGTTTTTTGCTTCAGAAACAGCACGTTCATCGGATTCATTCCACACTGCGGGCTTGGACACTGACAGCTGCGAGGACCGACACGAAGGCTTACCTGTGAAAGCTAGGTACAGAGCCGCGAAAGAAAAAAGGAGGAGGAAAATCGCTTCTTAATGCCAACATCTTTCTCAATCCCGCATCGGTCTAAGCGAGCCGCACGGCTCCTGCCGACCGTCCCCGGGGCAGAAACCCTCCTTGAGCTGTAGACAACACACCCTCTCTTCCAGTGGCACTAAGACTGGTTCTCTTGCCTTGTTTTTACAGCTATGGCTAGCGCTTTTCACTTTTTAAATAATTTTGTTTATCGGCTACTCTGACATGTATTATCTATAAAACCACAGTTCTGCTTCCTCCGAGGACTGCTTTGCACCGCTCCAGATTTTTGCAAACTATAGCTAGCTGACTCTGCCCGCTCTCTCTTTAGCCTTTGACACCATTAGTCTATTTTGCCTTCTTAACAGAAGCTCCCGAACGATTCAAGGCTCCTGGCAGTACTTGGTTCACATGGATTAACACTGACAAGTATTTAGGGAAACGTTTAAAGCACTGGGATCTGTCAGGCCACTCAGGGCTCTTACACAGCAGCATCTGCAGGTACTAGAGCACTCCAAAAGCACAGAAATCCAAACTTCCTTACGCGGGCTTCGGTTTTTTATGTGCAAATTTAGACACGGAATTGTTATGCGACTTACTCGAGAGTACGCAGAGATCAGGAGTGCTGAGTACAAGGGCTGTGCTCTGGTTATCGAGCTTTTAATGCAAAGAAGATAGAAAACGTTCTGCAGTGATTCAAGCAGATGCAGCATCTTAGTTTTGTGCTGGATCTGATACTTTTATTATATGCCTGATACATTCTACAGAGTTATCATAAATAAGCATTTATTTCTCTATTAAAAAAAAGGTTAAATAAAAATTTCAGTTCACACAGATTACTGTACAAACATGAATTTTCCTAAGCAGATGACTGTTACTGAAGCTCATAATGCCAGCTGATTCTTATGGATTATAAAAATCTCAGAGGAAGTAATAAAAAAAAAAAAAAAATAAAAGAAAAAGTGAACCTATACATAGTGGTAGTGATTAGCTATCTGAAATACTGCTATATTATTCACTGGCAGGTTAGACACCTGGCTTTTCACAGCTGTCGTACCGGAGCTACACAAACAGCCAAAAGAAAGTCACTTCATCTTTTCGTAGATGATTAACTCTCCGGGGAGCATTGCTAGGTGCGCTGTAGGCGCCCAGAGCCTGGACACGGAGAGCTGTTTTCCTGAGGCCAAGCGCCTTCTGATGCGATTCTCTCTCCTTGCTTCAGCCTGATGTTTACGTGTGTTCTCCCGCACTGGTGCACGCCACCGGTGACACACGCGCGTTTCAGCATCCATCGCGCTGTACCTAACGGGGCTCACTAGTTCCTGTTTTAAGTACCCAGACGATACAGGCAGATCTCAGCTCAGCTTCTGAGCAGTGTGGATTACAAATACACCTAATTACAATGGGGAAAAAAAATCCCTGCCCTTCCTGGGGAGGGAGAACTGTCCACAAACCAATCCCTGCTTGCAGTCTGAGGCAAAAATCCTCACTTTTTTTCAGTGGAGAAAATCAAATATATTAGTATTGGTATATATTTCATTTTGCAAGTAATCAATTACAACAAAAAAAAAAAAACAGCTTTAGCCTTATACTGCTATCAAAAAAAATATTTTTAAGTCGCTTGCATACGTTGCCGCCACAAAGGCTTCTTCTCCATCTTTGGAGAGTCACTAACGACCAGCGCTGTCAGGAGACAGACAACGTCCCAGTTCGCTGACGGTGGCTGGGAGATACTCAAATGGAATCGGAAGATCTGTGTTAACCACACACCCAGCCTTACATAAATTATCTTCTGAAATTAAAATCTCCTGTCTTGGCTATAAAAAGAACTGAGAAAGACATAAAAAATCATGGTAAAGGGCAAATCTCGCACGGTATGTTTGATAATGACACAGCAAAGAGGTCTGAGAGCACAGGTAGTCCCCAGGGAGATACTGACACCATTCTAACGGTGGAAAATAACAAAGAAAGGAGCGTTAGCTCAGGGAAAATGGCACGCCAAGCAACATAGCATAAAAGCAATTTAGCAGAGAGGGGTTTCATCAACTGGGATGGGGAGAGGGAAACCAAGTATAGACAATGCGATGGAGAGAAGCGGAGGATTTACGGTGGTTTTTGCCTACATGTGCCGTGTCACTGGTGACAGACACGTTCCAACGTCTAACGTGCTGTCACGTTACGTGGCTGGGATGCATGACATGAGACTGGAGTCTTTATGCCTGGATTACGCTTGTGACTCCCGGAGGACATTCAAGGCAGCAGAGGGAACGTTACGAGTTCAAAACAGTCACTCGTTCGACTTGCAACAGGTTTATAGTTCGTAACAAGGTCAAAGGCAGGTGAAGCTGCCTTGTCTTGGCTTCATCAGCATCAGGCTGGGCTGGTTGCTCTATGGAGCTCTTTGGAGATCGCCCCCAGGCACGGTCCATAGGCAAACGTTTTTTGATTGGCCAACGTGGGATCTGCATCTGTGCCACTGCCATCTAAATTATGATAAAGCGGGCTTTTATTCAACTCGTCATCATTCTGGATGTGATAAAAGAGGAATATGGAATCTTTTCGACTTCTGAGGTGTTCAATGCTGGAAAAAAGCGTTCTTGGAAACAGCGCATAATGGTAGTGCAAAAAAGAAAAAAAAGCTGGGGCAAACTCCAGGACATCAGTATATACCTTCAGTTCATATCCAAAACCTACAAACGATGCTTATTTTGAAAAACATGAATCATAACCCTGATCTCTCTTAAAAAAGGGCTGCTCAAAAAGGCACTGAAAGTTCTAGTCATGTTCACCTAGCAAAAAAAACCTAAGAGAGTTTAAGAAATTTATTTCCCCATCCAGCTCCTGACCACAGCCCTCGGCTGGAGGCTACCCTTTCGAGGCAGAGTCCTGCATTTAAGCAGAACAACCTTCACAATGCTCATGCAGTTCTATGCTTGTATTAAAATGATGCTAGAAAAATACAAATATCATTTTGGCTAGAAAGACAGCTACGATAAAAAGCTTTGATCTATTTATAGTCTTTGTTAAATCAGCAACTTATTTTTGAAGCCACATAATTTTGAGATATTGTCTATTTTTTCTAACTTCTATAGCTAAAAATGCATTTTAACGAACAGGTGAGCATTATTATTCCTCTTTGACACTAGGACTAGAAGGCTGCAGGAACAGCACACGGTGTGTTCACGTACGATGAGCCTCATGTGTGCATGTAGTGGTGTTTGTCTACTGCATGCAGCTGAAAGGTTACAGTACCTCGTTTCCTGTCCACATCTGTCCATTCATCTACACGAAGCATATAAAACAAAAACATCAGTTCGAGAAGTAAGAACAATAGTTTAAGAATAATAAAAGAAATAAACTAAAAAAAAAATAATCTAACTAAGGGTCTTTGTTTTCTCATCAGCATTCAGTGCTTAACAAGAACAAACTCTTCTGTTACTCGACATCTTTCACTTTCAATGAGCACACAAAGGACGAAACCTTGCCCTCCCCTTGGAAAAAATCTCGTTGCTTCAATGGAGAGAAAATTTTACCCTTGATTGAATCTTCGCGTGTTTTGCCTTGAGCTTGGAAAGTTTTCAGCTGTTTTTCGCACTTACAAGTGAACCATGTTCGAGTGAACAGTTTTAAGCATTAACAAACCCCTCAGAGTGGATGAAACCCCATCTCAGAAAAACTGACACCCAATTTTTTGGGAGATGAAATACACCTGTGGATAAACTAGTACAGATCTAATTCTCCTGCTGAGATTTTCCACCAAGCATGGATAATTTAGTGCAAGCTCTAAAACTTAAGACCTATGTGAACAGTAGTAAACTTTTGTCAGATCATTCTCTGAAGACACATATGAATAAAGAAAATCTGCACTGCTGTAGGGAGACCTTTTATGTTTGTGTTTAGCACTTCATATTGGATGGGCAGGAGAAGAAAAAAAAATGTAACAACCTCTGCAATGCTGAGTTAATATTGAGTTGATTTTTTATTACAAAATACTAAAGCTTCCTGAAGCACATTCCCCATCTCACGACAGGAGGCTTTTGCCTTTAAAAATTCTTAAGGCAAAGCTGTTTTAATTTAAAAGCGGTGAACAAAGAGGTGCTCAGCTGTAAGCTGGAATTTTTGTGCATGCGTGTGAACGCACAGGGCCTACTTTTACAATAATTTTGACAAAACGCTAGACTGACAGATCTTTATAAAAGCTGGACAAGGGTTTCAGGATCCATATTTATGTTATTTGAAGTTTTTCTTAATTGCACATGCTTCTTCTGCATAGGCTTTACAAAATTATTCCTGGAAACTGCATCCGATCGCAAAGCAATCTGGTCTTCCCGAAACAGTTCAGGACCTGGACTGAGATGCCCAAATCCTGGGTTATTTTAATTCCAAAAGTATATTTCTGAAGCTCTAACCTCTGAAACAAGTACAGAAACAGTGAAATGTATTTCAATTTCTACCTTATCTGCATGCATTTCACAAATTAGCTTCAGTAATACCTTCAGGCAGTTATTGCCACAGAAGCTTCACGAGAGCTGATTAACTCAACAGGCTTTACTTCAAATTCCAGACAAGAAGAAACACCCAGGACTAATCGCTGCGAGAGCGTTGTTAAAGCGCGGTGAGGAAACCACTTGCCCGAGACTCCTTCCGACGAAGGCGGAGCCTGGGATGCTCCGCTGCTTTTGAAGCACCCTTCCACC